>NW_026918642.1:0-14568 GCF_032062105.1 Saccostrea cuccullata | reverse complement strand
GGAATGTTTTGATTGGAGACCAATTGATTGATTGTATGTATGTTTGTAGTTTTATGTCCCATTCAAGAATGCTTCACTCATATAGGGAGGTAACCATAATATCGGTAAGGGACTTAACTCAGCACTTACAGTCACTGAGCGGTGAAGGACCTTGATCGTGCCAACGCCTGCCCTGACACAGGGCCACGATTTTTATGGTTTATGATCCCATCCAAAGGACTCGCAACTTTCACTTCAGAGTGCCGAGTGCATGTCGAAGGAACAGCTCCTACAATTTTATCGACTTAGGTCAGCCGCGGCCGAGATTCAACTTATGACTTCCAATCACGAAGTAAGCGCTCTGCCTACTTGTACATGTACCGTGAACAGTTGTGAGGTATTGAAGTCAAAATACGAAAATTGTATAGTGCAAACTTTTTATTTTTCAAAAATAGTCGTTGAATGACAAAATAGGTGGCGGGTAAACAAAAAAAGGAAAACAAATATATAAATTTAATTTTGGAGAATATTTTCAGATATTAGGAACAAGAACTTCTGAGCTGCATAATTTTCAAAAAGTGTCTAAGTTAATGTAAAATAGGAATTTGATTCATTTTTTAAAATAATTATTGTAGCAACCACCAAGAAAGCTGGGGCTTAGATGATTTATGAGACAATGTTTCCTCCATCAGCTGGATTCATATGTACTCAGAGAAATGCAGTTTTCAAATGAAACTTTGTTGTATACTTATTTCCAATACTAAAACATCTTATTTTGTCTCCTACACAGTTTTAAATACAAGAACTCAAAAGGATTATAAAATTCTGACTTCGAATATTATTCTATAAATTCTGCAAGTAGATCATAATTTTTATTAAAATTTCTCAAGTATTATAATGAAGAACAATAGCAATCATGAATCTGTTCTGTAGCCATGATTTGTGTATTGCCATTATAAGGATTAAGGCTCTAAGACTAATATTCACTATTCATTTTTCAGACATAAAGGTCATCACGGTAACCCAGAAGTCTGTTCAGCAGAACAAACGTTCGCAGGCGCGTGCGAACATTTCTGTTGGAAGTATAAAGTATTTTTGAGAGCGCTCGTGAATGTTTGCTCTGCTGATCAGGCCTCTGCAGATCTATCATTCACGACAGTTAAACACATCATTTATGTTAAGGTCATAAGCAACGTAGTTTGAATATGATTGGCCATGGGTTTTTCCCTGGAGTTGAAGAGTTCGACTAAATGAAGGAACTATGTGCAATACTTTTAATGTCTATATATATATGGATTTGTACACCTCTTCTAAAACGAATTTTGATGGGGAAAAAAATCTGGAATTTACGTCTTGTAATGTTTATAAATTTTTCTTTGAATATTGCAAAAATTTTCATAATTTGATATCTTCCAAAAACTTCTGGTAATGCATCCTGCTTTTTTTGTCTAAGAACATCTGATGGCACTATAATCTTAAATTAAGAATATCTTGAAAAGTTATCAGTAGGTACGGTATGTCGTTAAAGTATGAACTTAATCAATTTTATACATATATTCAATATTGCATACAATATATACATTTAATACTGTAAGTACATTAATCTTAATTGGAATTCGGTATAATACATAAACATGATAAACAAATAAATATTGCCACCAACGCCACAGTATGGTCGCAAATATGTATTTGAAAAATACTACTATGCATTACATAATTAGTAATTTGACAGGCACTTGTAAACAAGTGTGTTTGTAGCAACTTTTATATGTAACAAAGAGAACTAATAAAAACTCCTTTAAAACTTCCAACACGTACTGTCCTATAAAAGAAGGATTTCAAACCATGGAAAGCCAAAGAGTTCAAAATTCCACCTCTGTAATTTTCAAAAGGTAAACATGTAAACCTGAATTTGTAAATTGTAAATCTTAATTGCATAATCCTTCGATTGTTCTTTCACAATTTTTTTTTGTTTGAACTATATACATCCAAGCGTAATTTGACAAGCATAAAATGTGAAATGCAAGTTTTGTCTTTCCTCTCGCAAAATTTGTAGACTCACGATTTGTCGACTTGTGAAATGTTAATTGTACTTTCGTGATTTGTAAATTATGCAAGGTTGCATTATGCTAACACCTATTATTAAGACGAAAAGAGGCTCTATACCGGTGGCAGGTTAATTCGTTGCTGAACAATTTAATCATTTCCCCAATACGTCCAGCAATCCACCAAACCTGAGGATCATTGACTCGACTGGCCCAGGATAGGCAAGAGTGTGGAAGGTTCGTTGCTGCCCTACACAAAACATGGTTTAAAGGACACCTATGATGATGAATACGTCCTACTAGGCAAAAATATAAAGAAAGCCGGATGAAACTTTTATAAATTAATTTAATGACTAAAAAAGAAATGAAGGCACAGCCTAATAAAAAATAGACGAAATATACGGATCAGACACAAATTATGAACTTTTTCTTCCAGTGACCTTGAACTTTCCAAAATGACCTTGGGTCATGGTCATGACACATCCTAAGGTCATAAGCAATCTTTGTGTGAAATGAAAACCTTCCAAATTTAACCATAAGAATGATATTAACCAGACTTGAATAATGAAATTTTTCTTCCAGTGACCTTGAACTTTCCCATATGACCTTTGGTCAAGGTCATAACACACCCTTAGGTCATGGGCAATCTTTGTGTGGAGTAGTAGTTTCTAATGTTCCTCCGTAAGAAAGATATTGACCGGACACTTTTGCACAGACAAACAGACAGACAGACAGATGGGCAAACTGATTGCTATATGCCCTCCAAACTTTGTTTGAGGGGAATGTAAAAGCTTGGGTTCTATTCCCTCGGAACCTCTCGTGCGTGGATTTAGAGGGAGGCTTTGGATCCCCCCTCCCCCAGAATGAACAGAGTTATTAAATGTATATATTGAAGGCTGGAGCACATAGGAAATTACTTTGGACCCACACCAACCCACACACACCCTCACACATACACACAACAATAAGTTATTTTATTGCTTGTCTAAGAAATGTTGGTTTGAAATATATTTTGACAGGGGTGCACCTTAATTGCACCATTTAAAAAAAATATCCCGAGATCCGCATCTGCCGTAATATATTCAGAGAGCTAATCCCTCTGTGATCCCCATTCTTTTGAAATCTTAACTTAATTAAATCTAATTTGTAAACAGCTAAAGAGGTAGAAGGCATTCTGTGCATGCATATTACAAAACTCAGTTGGTTAAGAATCTTTTTTAGCTTAGGGGCGAAATGACTTGCAACCTTTATAGCGCCGCCTTTCATCTAAATACGCAACCTTGCATAATTACAATCACGAATGTACATTTCATAAGTTGACAAATCACAAGTCACGAATTACACGTGATCATTGATATTACTTGAGTGTATTTACATTTTTACCATTTTCAAATTCTGCTGGAAAATTTACAATTAATAAATTGTGAAAGAATAATTCACAAATTATTAAACTAAGATATACAATTTACAAATTCTGGTTTACATGTGTACATCTTAGGAAATACAGAGTTGGAATTTTGAACCCGTTGGCTTTCCATACAAAAGTTTGTACTTGTAGATTTTACAAAATCATTGCAATGATATTTTTTTCTTCATCTAAAATGCAAGATATTTACAATAAAAAAAACATACACAAGTTATATTTATGTACAAATGCACCATTGGAGAGAAATACAAACAAATTTTAAACAATCAATTAGGGGAATAATGAACAAAATGCACCGAGCTGGCATGCTCACTATCATTATTCCCTTAATTCATGGGAGGGGTGTTCAATATTTTTTGTCCCAACCATATATATTAGAGCAACAAAAACAAAATGAAAGCTTAAATTATATATTGCATTCCTTCAAGGTAATGTCCGTTATTTTTAATACAGAGTTGAAGTCATTTAATCTAGTCAAAAACAATTTTTTTTTGTAAGTGCTTTGTGGTATAACCCTTAAATACTGAAAAATGGCTGATCCCAGTGCTTATCCCGATTGAAAACGCCTTCCATAGAGAGCTTCCTTTACTTTTGGAAAAGAGAAAAGTCACAAGGAGAAAGATCAGGTGAATATGCAAGAGGCGGAAGCTCGATAACTTTGTGACGCTCTAGGTAGTCTCGAGTAACTTTTGCTCTATGGGCTGTAGCATAGTCATGCAGAAGTGTAATTCCTCTCAATCCTGTATTTGGCGGTATTTTTGTACAATTTTTATAGTCTAGGAAGTGTGCAATACATTTTTCCGTGACACCTCTGCCATGTGGGACAGCATATTGTAATACCAAACCATTTGAGATGAAACATATTGCACATGAAGCTTTCTTTGAAGTCTGGGTTCTTTTTGCAATTTAAGCGTCTTAATTCATTTTCTTTCCAATCCAGACCTGGTTTTTAACTTTTCTTTTTGCCTGGAAAAAGTTGATCCACGTTTCGTCACCTGTGACAATCTTACTAAGCTTCCTAGTGTCCATATCTGTAAACATTTTCCGAAGTTTTTGTCATTTTTGTAAACGATTCTTCTTTTGAGTTTTGGTAAGTATAAGGGGAATCCATCTTGCGCAAATCTTAAGGCACTTTAATTTAGATTTTAAATTGGTAAAAATACTACCCGTTGAAATTACTACACATCTTGCTATTTCCTTGACTGTAAGTCGCGCTTTTTTCTTAAGAATATTACGGATTTGGAAGCATTTCTTTTGGTTACTTCTCTTGGTTGTCTTCCTGAATGTTTGTCGTCTAAAACATCTGTTCTACCATTCTTAAACTTGCTAACCCATTTGTAAACTGTCTTTTTTAAAAGAACAGATCCACCATATATCCGAACAATTTATTCATATATTTCATTTCATTCTAAACCAAATGACACAACGAGCAAGAATATAGCTTCTTATTTTAGGTGACTCAACACTTCGTGTTTAACCCATGATGGATGTCCAGTGTATTTGGGTTGGCCAGCTCCAATTGCAAGTCTGTGATTTAGAGTGCACGGACTTGTTCAAAATTTTGACACAAACTCAGTAAAGGATATATTTGTTCATGGACGTCAAAATTCTTTATCGAGTGATCTTATTTGTAATGAAAAACATCAGGGACCAAAAATATTGAATGCCTCTCGTACATATTAAATTCTGAAAATTTTATGACTTTTTTCCGCCAATTAAGATAAAATGAAGAATAATCAAAACAGTTACAAATAACGACATGTATTTATACCTTAAAAACTGTAAGTTGATGTACCAAAATATTGTTTATTCGTGAGAACATTATTTTCACGTAATTACCTGAGACAGTTTTCTCGCAAAAATTTTATTCTCGCGTATAATAGCATTCCTTAACATTATTTAGAGCATAACCGCAATTCGTGAAAAATTTGTCTCTATAATCAAGAGTCTATGATGATCTTGCGAAAATAAGGTGTCTCAAAAATTAAGTGATCTACGTTATACATGTATCAAAATTTGACCTCATCATTCTCTTAAACAGTTTAGGAATAACCTTCATTAATTTTTAAAGTAAAAGATCTTTTTTTGTATTTTACAGGCACAATTAAATTCTAAATCATTTGAATCATTACAAATTCAAAGTTAGTGATTCTCCCATGAAACCACTTATTGTTCTAAATATTGCAATTAGGAAGGAAATCTCAGTTCTGAAAATCAGATTCCTTGAAAAATAATATTCCAAATATTCAAATTTATTTGTGAATTCAGCTTTAAAGCTGAAAATTATTATAAAGCATTCCAAACGGCAATCTATGATCTCCTAATTAGTAGAACCTTCTTTAGGCTTGAGCAGTTCTTCAAATTCGAGAACATTGGATTTCATTTTCTCCAAGATTTCCTGCATTTTAACATTCTTTATAATAGCATCCTCATCTTCCCTTCTCAAGGTCAGCTTTTTAATTTCATTAAGGTTATCTGAGTATTTCTTTCCAGTAAAAGTCTCCAATCTCTGACAGATATCTGACATCGACGACCAAGTGTCATCAAATTCTGTCTGGGGGGTGGATGCTGAATTCACATGCGCAGTCAATCTATTTCGTATTGACCTAATTCTCTCGATATCGTCACCAACAGTCACCTCTCCTGTTGCAGGCTCTTTTCCCCATTCTCCTTTTGTTGGTTTAGGAATTGTTGAACAAATGTTTCTTATCATCTTGTATGTTAATGAAATATCGAAATCACTATATCCAGAATTTTTTGCTTTTATCAAAAGGTCTTCTTGATCAGAGTTCAACTTCAGATCTCTTCTCTTTTTGTTTGATAATGAATTCACCTTGCTCTCAATATAGCAGGGAGGTACTTCTGATTCTAGAATATCTCTGTATGCCTTATTCAACACATCATTTGTTGCCATTCCAAGTTTAGCAAACCTAGTTCTACCTTCTAACTCTTGTGCAGAGGCCTTTAGAGTGCTGGAATCACCCAACTTTCCCTGAAAAAAAAACAGTTTAGTATAGTATTTGTAATGAATATAATGAATCAAAAATACAAACAAAAAAACAAAATATCTTAAAGATTATTTCATGTTCTCAAAGCAAATCTATGACTGTGCAATAGTTTCTATAAGTATTTTATACAAATTATATAAAAATTTAACAAAGTTCTTTTTGCTCTTTAAAATTTCAAAAGATTAAAAGATTGTATCAGTAATATTTAAACTGGTTTCCCATCGTTGTAGAACATGTCAACAATACCCAAACAAACAAGATAACGTTGAGGTGATGTCCATCTTAAAAGGCCACGTGCTTTAAATTAAATGTGGAAACGAAGAACAAAGGGTCATGGAAGGTTAAGAAAAAGTGGAAATGTTATGTTAAGATAAAAATTAATTATGTGTCAACTCTGAAACAAATGATGCTGCGGACATTAATACATAATAAATATTAAACAAGAGGCCCAGGCCTGAGCACATCGGTTTAAGAAAAAGCACAGATCAGATCAGAACTGAAACGTTTACTGAGGTGGTGGGGGGTCTTGAATTTTAACACCCCTCCCCCCCAGGGGATCATGATTTGAACAAACTAGAATCTACACTACCTGAGGATGATTCCATATAAATATTACTAATCATGGCTTTGAAGTACTTGAAAAGAACATTTTAAAAGGTTTCCCTATCTATTCCTATGTAAAACTTTGGTGGCCCATTGGGGGGGGGGTGTCATGATTTGAACAAGTTTGAATCTACACTACCTGAGGATGATTTCACATGAGTTTCATCTTTCCTGTCTCACTGGTTCTTGAGAAGAAGATTTTTAAAGATTTTTCCTTAATAATCCTATGTAAAAATATGATCGGCCATTTTGGCCCCTTCCTACCCCCGGGGGTCATGATTTGAAGAAATTTGATTCTACACTTCCTGAGGATGAATTCACATGAGTTTCGTCTTTCCTGGCCTATTTGTTCTTGAGAAGAAGATTTTTTTTAAATGCCATTAATTTTTTTCTAATTCATAATTATCTCCCCTTGGAAAAGAGCGTAGCCCTTCATTTGAACAAACTTTAATCCTCTTTACCCAAGGATACTTTGTAGCAAGTTTGGTTGAAATTTGCCCACTGGTTCTTGAGAAGAAGATGAAAATGTGAAAAGTTTACAACGACGACAAATTTAACGCACTTTCAAAAAAAAAAATTCAAAGTGCGTAATTTTGCATAGTGCGTTGTAACACATTCTCAACAACTCTGTCATACCGCTCTAAATCACTGTAATGCTCCCCTTTTTTGTTTTTTTTTCTTTGCCAAAGTGCCAAGTCACAACATTTATTTAATAGATCTAACTAGACATGTTCAAAGTTTGTGTATAATATTGGTCAAGATTAAATTGGTTGACTGATAAATTATGTTACAGCGTAGTGCAAATTTAAAATACTTGCCATATTATTTTTCAATCCCAAAATTTTTAACCTATACCAACTTAATCAATTAAAATTTCATTTCACACAAATTATGCAAGATAGTGATAACCATTGTGAACCAGAAGTCAGAACTCTTCCTATTAAATATATATGTTCATTTGTTTGTGACAATGATTTTATCCAAAATGACTTACGTCGAGTATTATGGACACATGATACAAACAAATATTTGTCAAAAAAAATTGAACATAACAATTTGAGTCAAGTTTTATTGAGTAAACAGAACAAGTTTCACGGCTAAGTTATATTTTTTTTCATTCAAATTTTCACAAAAATGGAATTTGAAAAATATTTCTATAGATTAAGGATGGTTTCAGAGAGGCAGAATTTTGAGCATCATAGAAGGTTTACAATTTCTTAATTTTTTAGAAATTTATTATATGCATCATTTTCATTGAAAATAGGCCAAAAAATATATACATATCCAGGCATCCATTTTTGTTTGTATCATCTATCCTTAATGTAATCAAATCATGGTGTTATTTTCAGTTCAGAAGTGATATCGATTTGGATATCTATATATTTTTGTCACATGTAGTTATGTATATTGGCACGTATACTGGCACGTATACGTTGACATTATTCAACCAATTCGATTTTTTGCTGGGACCGGGTTTGTAATGATATATTATACAAATGTAATTACCTTTTCCCAGAAACCCAGAGTCCTTTGAACATTTATCACATGTCTTTCAAGAAGTTGACACTTGCACTGCATTTCTTCAGATTTGATTTTGGAGAGCTCGCTTTCAAGAGTGAAAGATACATCATTCTCATTACAAATAATGTTTTGGCATTTGAATCCTTTATGGAAAATGTTTGTGCCAATAAAAGTTTCTGTCAATTCTTCTATGGCATTTTCAAGGAAACCTCCGATTTCAATTGATACTTTTTTATTTATAGCCAATGGTTTGATTTGCATCACTTGCATTTGAATTTCATCATTACATATGCCAACAACAACAGTGTGTTCATTGTGATCAAACACTGCTGCTGTTTGATAAAGACATAAACTTCCTTCATGATCTCCATCATTTGAAACATTCCATTTCAGAAACCCCATGCAATATGCTACCAGTCTGTAGAACACAAACATGGCAAAAGAAGTGAACCGATAGCACAAAATGGAGGAGCATTCCCATTTATCTTCACAAAAGTTGGCTTGAAACTGCTTTTTGTTCATGCATGGGATATACCATGACATGCCACCTTCTGATACAGCCCCAGAGGACTCCAAAGGTACCAGCATTTGAAGCTTCTCCATGTAAGACATAATTTCAATTTTGTGTGTCAAATATAAGGGTTCATCTTTCCATAGTGCATTTACCACTTTATCTTTAAGTTCTCCTGTTTTGTTAAAGGATTTCCACTCTTTGATTAATCTTGTTTTGCAGTCTTTGTTAATGTGATTCTTATCAGCAATAATCTTACTGAAAGCTTTGGCAAACCACTGAATGTCTAGTACTGCATGTTCCCTCAATTTCTCATCTTGAAAATACAAAAGAATGCCATTGTCATGGAAACACTTCAGAAACCTAGACATTTCCTCATCACTTTTAATTTGGTATTCATCAGGAAGGGATGAGTTGAGCCTCCTAATTTCCTCAAGGGACAAAACTTTCCACCCTCCTTCATATAATAACTGTTCCATTAAAGCCCATGAAGAAGGTATTTCAATTTTTGTATTGGTCTCTTCTGTAAATAGTTCAACTATGGACTTTTTAATTAATTCCAGCTTTGTCTTTGTTTCATCATTTAGTTCAACTAGACCCACAGCATAATCACGATCATTCAGAGACTCACTTAACCATTCCCTGTCCTCGTCTGGCACAGCATTCCAGAAGTCTTCAAAGAACTTCTCTATTTCCTGAAGAAGCAAACAAATAGTCTAACAACACTACATCAGGCCCATGAGCTACAAAGCTAGTCTAAGTCTAATTGGCCTATGAATTCCAAACTATAATATTAAAAATATATCTTTATATTTCTAAATATTTCTTATCCCATATTATGGCTATTTACTAGCTATAAATGGCCCACATCGCTCAAAGGATTACAATATAACCAGACTAATAAACTTGAATCAACATTTGCTAAGGATGCAACTTATTATTAATCTGACTAACTTTGCCAAGCTGCTCGCAGAAGTAAACATGCATTGGGTAAAAATTGCTCCATAACTTTGACTTCATCATGCTTTTTCTGACGTTAGAAACTTTTAAGAAACATGAGGCCCATGGGCCTTATAGGTCACTTAAGTATCATGTAACAACCAGCTGTGCACCTCAACCCAAAGGAACTTTTAACCCTGGGGCCACATATTTCAAAATTTTGCAAATATAATCATAAAATGGTTGTTTAATACCAAAGAGCAGATTTCAAAGCATTAATTTATTGTCAGGCTATGTATCTCCCCTCCTCCGACCTATGGGGGCATAAAAAATTGCCATTTAGCTATGGGCACCTTTCTTCATTATAAATATATATACTTGGATCATTGGCATAAAACCCTGGAGCAGAGAAGATTTTCAAAGAACTAATGCATTTTCATTATATTATCAATAGAGGCCCGCCCTACAACACGAATCCCTGACCCCGGGGTCATAAACATCACAATTGAAAACTTTGGTCAGCAATTTTGGCTCCACCCTCCCCCCAGGGGTCATGATTTGCACAAACTTGAATCTACACTACCTGGACATGCTTCCATATAAATATGATGAATTATGGCTTTTTCATTCTTGAGAAAAAGATTTTGAAAGAATTTTCCTATATATTTCTATGTAAAACTATGGTCGGCCATTTTGGCCCCACCCTACCCCTTGGGGTCATGATTTGAACAAACTTGAATCTACACCACCTGAGGATGCTTCCATATAAATAAGATGAATTATGGCTTTGTCATTCTTGAGCAGATGATTTTTAAAGAATTTTCCTATATATTGCTATGTAAAACTTTGGTCGTCCATTTTGGCCCCACCCTACCCCCGGGGGTCATGATTTGAACAAATTGAATCTACACCACCTGAGGATCTTTCTCCATAAGTTTCATCTTTCCTGGCCCAGTGGTTCTTGATAAGATTTTTTAAATATGTCACCAAATTTTCATTTATTATACAATTATGGACTCTTTTAGTGTTGAATATGGTTTGTTATTCACCAGAAAAATGTTCCTATTGACCGAGGCAAAGCCGAGGTCAATATAGATATTTTTCTGGTGAATAACACACCATATTCAACACCAAAAGAGTCCATAATTGTTTTATTATATAGTCGGGATTTGAAGAGATAAGACATTGAAGGCTGAATGACGACACTATTTTCATTTGCAATCTTCCATTCTTGAAAATGAATAAAAATCTCCAGATTACTTTTTGTAACTTCTGTGTTTGTCCATTCTGAATTTCGCTATGTGTAAGACGTCCAAATGTTAAAAAATATTCCTGAAATAGGTTTGAATGATTGTTTTCCTGCTCAGATACGTAGCTCGCTGTGGCCGTTGCAACTTATGTTTACGAAGTTGTTTGATGTTTTGATTGTGATGTTACAATGCCGTTGCAGGCGCATTGACCCTTCAGTGAATACGGCCTAAAATCCAGTGAATATATAGTGTTATAAACTGTTTGCGTTTTTATAGATTATAAAAGGACTACAGTCCCTGAAACGTTCTACTTTCCCATTTTTCCGTTCGCTCACCGTTCGTTCACCGTTCGTTCAGCGTGCGTTCACCGTTCGTTCAGCGTGCGTTCACCGTTCGCTCTCCGTTCACAATTTTGCGTTCACCGTTTACCGTGCGCTCGCGTTCACCGTTCACAAAACGTTCACCGTTCGCTCTTCGTTCCGTTTAGTTTGCGTTCACCTTGCGTTCACCGTTCACTTATCGTTCAGTCTTTATTGTCATTCGGAACTCCGAAGTGAAAGGACTTATCTTTTTGATGGTAAGGATTGACACGTTTTTTAATTAAATAACTAAGATATCGTGTTTGAAGAATAATTATTTAAATGTAAAAAGTATCTACGATATACATATTTCTATTATTATAACTTAGCTGTTACTTTATCCATTTTTCCCTGGAAAAAATACATTAAGAAAATACATGTAAGTAGAACGATGCTAAAATATTAAATTTAAATAAGGGCAATGTCCCTAAACAAATACTTAAAGCGCCGCATTTCGTTATAATATAAAAGACGACAAAAAATCGTTAATAGATGAATAATAATCCAAGTCTTTTAAAAGACAAGAATACACAAAAATATGTCTAACAAGTTTTTAAAGAAAAAGTAAACAAAAACATGCTAGAACTATATATATGTCTGAGAATTATGAATAGTACTACAGATATTCAGTTAATTAAATATTTGTAGAGCGAATTAAATTGTTAGTGTGATTTTAAATTTTAGAAAAGACAAACTGTTTAAAATTTAATACAATAGAATTTTTGGTTCTTCATCACGTATATAAAGTGTATCATTACAAAGGAAAAAAACCTTCCTTCAAGTAACTAAATATACGTTTGCCATTCAGTATGCTTAACAGCCCCCACCCCCCACCCCCCCCCCGGCACCCTTTCTACCGAAATCAAATTCTTAGTTAGTATTTTCAGTATAAATTAATTAATATTCAATGTGTATTGTACATGTAACACAGAAAAAAATTATTCTTTATACAAACATCAAAACAGTCATTATATACATACATGTGCCGACAGTGGTATTTTGATTTGGCAGGGATTATGTTTTAAATTCAATTTCAAACTTAATCCTTCCAGGTATATACACGTATTGCAATTATTTATTCATTTTTTCCGTAGAAAAGCGAAAATCAATTTTAAAAATGATGTAAACAAAATGTTAAAACGTCTCGGGAATAGGAAGTGACTCTTTGACTTCGGCATGTTCGGTGAAGCGAGATTTAAACACCTCCATTGTGTCGAATTATTTTGATTGACAGGACAAGCACGTGCACTTGGAGTGAATCGTTTGAACTTGAAGGGAAAAAAAACGATGCTTACTGTCAAATGGATTTGTTAATCAAAAAAAAAAAAAGATTACTTTGACTGCCTGGAATATTAGAGAAAAAAAATTAATATATGAATTTTTGTTCGATGCAACAAATCTCTATCGCTTTTACATTTGTCATGTTAAATAAAAACTATGACAACATATTTATTATTTATTTAGTTCTGAAATTCTAATGTATTACAAATAATTTGAATGCTTCTATCCATTATCTTGTCCGAGTATAATCATGGTCGGGAAATGTCTTCAGATATACATTTACATGTAAAACTTAGCTTAGAAAATAACCAGACAAGATAAAAATAACTAATAAATATATAATATCATTGCATAAAAAATTTTAATACGAGTGAATGGTGCAATATGTCAACAGACCTTTATAAATTAATAAAAAAAAAATCGGTATTTTACACGGAATCGCCGTGACATCGAAATATATATCATTTAGTTTTTATCTAATAATTCATTCTGTAAGTGTAGTAGTTTTCTTTTCTGAAGTCCACATTATCTTAATAGTCAAAAGAATAAGCAGATTTATTTTATTAGTAAATTAATTTTATCTTTTATACGACAGGTGTTCGGTAAAAAACACACATGTTTTACGGCAAAAAAAATCGTGTTATTAAAATATTGATTTAAAACATCATACGTATGTGTGAAAAATGTTTTAATTATTTATTCAGTTATTTATTAAATGTTTATTTATATTTTAGCATCTAACATTAGAATATAACAGAATAATTTAAATGCAAGGAAAAAATCTGAGGCATTCCGAATAAATCGTTCATCTTGCGTTCACCGTTCGTTCACCGTTCACCGTTTGCGCTCCGTTCGCGTTCTGCGTTCACTCACCGTTCTCCGTTCACACATCGTTCACCAAGTTGCGTTCAGCGTTCACACACCGTTCGTTCACCGTTCGCTCTGCGTTCGTTCACCGTTCGTTCACCGTTCGTTCAGCGTTCGCTCACCGTTCAGGTGGGAAAGTAGAACGTTTCAGGGACTGTATGAATACACTATATAATAATCCCAATTATCTCCCCTTGAATGAGGGCGTGGCCCTTTATTTGAACAAACTTGAATCCCCTTTACCCATGGATGCTTTGTGGCATGTTTGGTTGAAATTGGCCCAGCAGTTCTTAAGAAGAAGTAAATAATGTGAAAAGTTTACAGACAGACAGATAGCTAGAGAAAGCTCACTTGAGCTTTCAGCTCAGGTGAGCTAAAAAATGTGTATGACATTGTCAGTATTCTTGCAAATCCCAGGCACTCCACTTTTTTGCAAAGATATAAATGATATACAGCATATGCATTGAAAATTTGGATTAACCTTTAGAATGGTTTATCTCCCACAACTTTCAATTAAATATTTTACCGACCTTCTAGTCGTCTTCTTGTTTTCATTGAGAGTAAATCAATACATGTTTATTAATAAAATGTTTTTTGAAAGATATACAATTGCAGCAAATTAAATTCTCTCCATTATTAAAATCAAAGTCCAGAAATTTTGATTGATAGAAAACATTTTTTTTTTCCCAAAGTCTTTCAAAATGTTTTGATTTTGGTCCAACTTTAAAGTACATTGAAATATTTTTTCAAAGTGCATTGCCATACCCAACCTACCCCAA
>NW_026918641.1:0-14995 GCF_032062105.1 Saccostrea cuccullata | reverse complement strand
AGGATGTAAAATAAAGAGCAATATTTAATCTTTATATTTAACTGACGTATACGTTAAATTACCTTAATATTATAACGACATTATGTTTATTAAATGTGTTGACGAAACATTGTCGACTCAACGTTTAACAACAATCAATCTTGATATCTTTTTAACGGGGCATTGCTCTTAAATAAAAGTAAATTTTCTTCTGGTCACCTACATTTTCGTTTGAAAGAATTATTTTTAGTCAATCGTTTATTGATATTTTGAAGAAATAAACCGATAAATTGTTGAAAGTAAATCAAGGTTTTTGTCAATCTACAAATCACATGGTTTATCAATTGACACACTGTGTTGTTACCGATGTAACAGAAAATGCTTAGGTCTCATAAAATTTGGATTCAGACAGCAGATATTGTTTACGTTAACTTACTATTTTTTTTTTGTCGTTTGATATGACAAAACAAATAAATCATTTGATGACATTTAATCATAAGTTGGTTTATATAAAGTATTATTATTGTAACAGTGAACTGATGTTAAGTTGCCACTGTATGTGTATGTTTGATGGCTTTTTTCAGTCGTGACATCTACCTTTCAAGTTATCAAAAACCTTACTTTAGAAAGACACTTTCAAATTGAATTTTCGGATACGGTGATTTTCTCTCCAAAGGGCCACTGTTGCAATATCCTCAAAAAATACCTCAAGAAGTTTGAACAACTTTTTAATGAAATATGTTGTTAAAGAATACTTAGATAACATAGAGATAATTTTTACAATCTGAATAATGACATAAAGATTACATCATACAATAACAGTAAAAGAAAGGGATGACCGTTCTTTTATGCATAAATTCCTTCTTCAGCAAGATTATTAACTACGTGTATAGATGTGAACAAAAACACACAAACTGAGATTAACATCTGACAATGATACAAAGAGACATTGTGAACAGCATCTCGTAATGAGATTGAAAGTGAAAACTATTACATCCAATCGATGTAAACATGTCTAAGTACATGTACGAGGGTTGTCCGGTAAAATTGTAAACAAGTTGTCTATTGCGAAATATAATCATGAAGTGCTGCGTTCTGAAATTTTTAACACTATTAAGTACATATTTTATGAATAAACATAGCAAATTTTAAATAGGTATATGCATAAATAAACAAATTGTGAGATTTTATGTTATGTATTGTATCGTCTTACGGAGCATGGATGATAACGTCAAAGTGTCTAAAATAGCGTCACATTTCTTCTTTGTTTAAAATAAAGTTGTATGAGTCCCTCTATATTTTAGGAATGTCATTGATACACACACTTGAGTCTCCATGAATAGTTAGTCTTCAGAAGATTTATTAGTAAGTTATGGACGGAATTCTCACAATCATTCAATATCTATATATATATATATATATATATATATATATATATATATATATATATATATATATATATATATATATATATATATATATATATATATATATATATATATATATATATATATATATTATATATATATATATATATATATATATATATATATATATATATATATATATATATATATATATATATATATATATATATATATATATATATATATATATATATATATATATATATATATATATATATATATATATATATATATATATATATATATATATATATATATATATATATATATATATATATATATATATATATATATATATATATATATATATATATATATATATATATATATATATATATATATATATATATATATATATATATATATATATATATATATATATATATATATATATATATATATATATATATATATATATATATATATATATATATATATATATATATATATATATATATATATATATATATATATATATATATATATATATATATATATATATATATATATATATATATATATATATATATATATATATATATATATATATATATATATATATATATATATATATATATATATATATATATATATATATATATATATATATATATATATATATATATATATATATATATATATATATATATATATATATATATATATATATATATTAGTACATTATATCGACGACGGACAGTGGCAGCATCTTTTGCTGTTACAATAGCAATCTGTCCGTGTGTTTTGTACTTATTGGGGACTCGATCAAAAAAGGATTTCGCGAAGAAAACTCCCATTTCATTTGTATACTAAATATCTGCTGATGTTTTAATATTTTTCTTCTGTATTTATTCAAAGTCTCGTAAGGCGTCAAAATAACATGTTAATCAAATAGAACTGTTCTCCGGTGCGCCGTAACGTCATCAAACGTCGGCATTATTCGTGTATTGTGATTACCACTTTCTGATTTCAAATGCTCGGAAAACTGTCAATAATTAACCAAATGTCTTGAATTTTCTAAAATAGGACAAGATGGATTATGGAATCAAATAAGCATAATTTTTATTCAAATCTTAGGTATTACAAACTTTTATTTAAGGAATGAAGCTAATTTCAACTTATGTTATCCGATATAACATAACTTGGGGCAGTTTACACTTTATAAACCGCGAAGCGGTTTATAAGAAAGTGTAAACTGTCCCAAGTTTTGTTATATCGGATAACATAAGTTGAAATTAGCTTCATTCCTTATAATTTAATTTCAATGTAGACAATGAGACACTATTTCCTCCGGAAAAATGCTTCAAATTGAGCAATATTTTAGAAGTAACGTCAAGCGGAGTAATACGTTTTTAGGCAAGTAGTTAACTTTATAACAACGTTCATTGCTCTTAGCGTGTGTTGACTGCGTCACAGCATTAATCACCTCTTATACGTATCTATGGTAATGATGTTAAACCAAACGGCCTTAATTTTTTGCTTCAAAATGAAAATTATAAAAAAAAAATTAACAAATAGTCATAAGATGCTTCCAAAACCTTCTTTAATATCAATAAAATGTTTCTTGAGTATTGAAGAGAAGGTTTAGCAAGCGAGTGCATGTATTGAGTTTTAATAACGTGAAACACATTTAAAATTCATTCTCTAATCATCGCCATAGATAAGGTTCTTATTACGAGTTAATTCTTGACGATAAAAAAAACCCGCGAAGAAAAAAAACACGTATTTAATTTCAGTTTTCTGTTAAATAGTAAATATTTCATTTCTCCAATATCCACCGCATGTGACCTGTTCATCGCCCGGGCAGGTGTAGTTACATTCGCTGTCAGGACGTCTGTTCCAAAAGCTTATATGACTACCACAAAAACAATGGGAGCCATACTATAAATTGAAAAAAAAATCTAGGTTAAATAGAAAATATTACTTCTTCTCGGGAGGATTAAAAAGCGTGCAAGCACATGTACAATCATGTAACTCCTCACTTTTAATGTTGCAAAAGACAATAAATAGTCTGAATTTATATTTTATAAGACAATGTTCATTTGCTATTTATCGTCCCTTTGTTTCTGAACTTTAAGCTAATATCATCTTGCTCTATTTCATAGGTCTATTAAAAACGACAAAGATACTTTCATAGTTAATTTTCTTCTCATTCCGTTTGCATGTTATCCAAAGTACTTGCATGTCGTGTATTTTAAAGTAAAAACAGATCATTCAGATGTAAATAAAATTTCCTCTTGTACGAAGTCGTTAATTCTGAAAAAATCATTCCAAAAGCTTAAAAGCGTGTTAAAAGCAAAACAAAAAAAAAAAAAAAAAAAAAACACACACACAAATTTACCTGAAGTCCAATGTATTTGAATTCTTCATCAATGCTCCGGCAGTAATTGGTGCATACAGCGGGATTGTTCATGCTAAGAATAATATACTTATGCTCAGGTTCGAAGGATCTTGTAGAGTTGTCTTCGAAACACCCAAGTCTTTTTATGATGCCTATGAAATGAGAAGGTAAGAAATATAATAATAAACAAACATTAATAGAGAACAAGGATTCTAGTTAAATAAATACATGGGATCTCCATTAAAGCTTAAAAAAAACGGAAATAGAAGGTGCATAAAAATGGAGGAAAGTACATGAAAATGTAAAATTAAATAAACAAATGAAATCAAATCATTATATTACAAATTATTTTTTAAGTATTTATAACACGAAAGATAAATAAGACATGCAAACAAATATAAGCTCTTGAAATTGATTTCTATTTTTGGTGCCAATCGCAACACTGGTCAGATCATCGAAATCAAAAAGCAATACATATAACCATCTTTGAATCTTCTTGTGTGCCGAAATAAACTGAAAGCAGACTTAAACTGTTGGAGTAGTAGCATACTGAAAATTTGTTTACGGACAGACGTATAGACAGCTATACGGACGGACGACGGAACCTGACGTATAAGCTCTTCTAGTCTCGAAGAATTTGTTCCCTACCTTGAAATCCAATATGATTCAACACTATTTAGGACTGCCTCCATTACAATATGACTAATATAATCCTATGTAAATTTTGATCCCCCATTGTGAACCTACCCTTACTACCCACATGGTGGCCTTGACTAGAACAAACTTGACACTTTACATTACCGGATGATGTTTCCATTTTACCATAAATATAATAAATAATAATAAATAAATATAGCCAATGATGGATTTGCAGCTCCTTAGAATATTTTAGCGATTTCTCTTATACATTATCTCTGTGAAAATTTAATCCACTAAAGTGGCTTAACCCAATCCCCAGGGAGTCAAGATTTGAACAAAATTTAGACTTCACTACTCGAGGATGTTCCATATAAATATTACTAATCATGGCTTTGCTTTTCTTGAGAAAAAGATATTTAAAGACTGTTCCTATGTATTTCTAAGGTAAAACTTAAACCGCTCATTGTGACCCAAACCTTCCCCCGGGGGTCATGATTTGGCTAAACCTATTTGTACACTACCTGAGGATGTTTCCATATAAGCTTAATCTTTCCTGAACCAGTGGTTCCTGAGAAGAAGACATGCCATTAGTTTTTTACTTATTCCCTATTATTACCTTCCCTTTAAAGAGAGCGTCACCCTTTATTTGAACAAACTTGAATCCCCTTCACCCAAGGATACTTGTCACAAGTTTGCCCTATGGAGAAAAATGTGAAATTGTGAATAGTTTTTGACAACACGAATGATGACGATGACAACGCTTAACAATAAGGGATTAATTCAAATCAGAAAAGTTCACACAAGCCTTTGGCTCAGGTGAGCTAAAATCTAATAATTCGATATGTTAAATCACACATCCTCTGACCATTAGTAATCTTTAACTGAAATACGAATACATGAAATAATTCTTTCATTAAAAATTATAGAACTTATGAGTTTTACAGTTTTATTACAGTGACCTTGCACTTGCGTGAAAGTTCTTTATCAATGTCATGAAATACCTTCAGACCAAAAACTATGACATAAGAAGAAAACGTACAGTATTCAAACTCCAAAGTATATTTAAACATTCCAGTGTAGAAACAGAGCAAAATTAGTCTCTAAAACATGAGAGAGGGAAATAAGTTCTATGATGTAAAACTCAACTTCTGTCGGCCGGTCATACTCGGCATGTATTGATTGTCAAGATTGGGAAATTACTGAAAAATCCGTCAAGAATTCATTGCATCAATCAAGCTGTCACATTTAGTGTGAAAACTGTCTGTCAGCATTTGACTCAATGATTGTGTTTACTTTTAGACACGGTCAATGTATTGACTGAAGGAAATTAAAAAACATGAAGATTTTAAACAAGACTTTTGATATAACTACATACGCAGCAATATAACGTCAAAATTGATTTATTTTGATTATTTTGATTATCTCAATACTGTGACTCACATTATTTTTTTTTCAGAAACGCTTTTTGAAGAAGGATATGGAGACAACGAATAATAATCAATCTCAACGTCCATAAAACAATACAAAACAAGAGCAGAGCAAACACGGACCTCAAAAAAATCAGAGGTGGGGTCAGGTGGTGCAATGGAGGAGTGAGCATCCCCTGCTGACCGATCACACCCGCCGTGTGCTTATTGTCATGATCTGGAAATAACGGAAAAATCCGTCGTCAATTTAGTGTATAAATAATGGACTAACAATTGGTATGAAAAACATCAGTCAGCATTCGTCTCAATGATGAATTGTGTGTGCTATCATGGTCATTTTATCTACCAAAAAGGTATAAATTGGAACAGATTTTTTTTTTCTCATTGACCTTCAACTTGTCAGCAGAACCATGCATCACGGTAATGGCAAACCGTCAACCACAAGTATCCTCTGTTTCAAGTATAATCTTCCAGTGACTCACATTTCCTCCTTCCTGAAGTGGCATTTCATAAGCAATCGTTGTAACAGTAATTTTAATTTTTTCTCTCACTGACCTTGGACAAACAAGAATGTCCTTGTGTTCAGATGAAAAAACCGTCGGATCATACGTATTTTTTAAATCAATTATGAACTTTCAGTGATTCTCTATTACAAATAAATGGCCCGGAGAATAATTAATTTTATGCCTTTTACAGTTCCTATGTTGAACGTGTTGTACAAATGACCTTGTTTCAAGATTATGACATCTGGTGATTTTTTAACATTATAGCAAGCTTACAAATTATCAATATTTTCCAAATTCATTATTCACATCATTTAAAAGTGAAATAGGTTAAGGAATATATATCAAATCATGTATCAATGTCGTTGTCTTTACTTAAAAATTACGATTGACAATCAAATGACCATCACATGTGTGTTTTAATAAAATCGAATGCAACATACCAGTTGAGCAAATAGGCTAATGCATGAAGACTTTTGAAAACCCAGGTCAGAAGTGAATTTAAAAAATGGAATTATTATACAGATTTTCAGAGAGGAAATACATTTTATAGAAACGTAATCTTTGTTTTTTCTTAATAGTGATTTACCCGTTTGTTTTACATTCAAATGTGTGCTCACACAATGTTTATACGTTATATCAATTAATATGATGAGAGAGAATAAAATATTCCAAGCACTTTTGAAATGAAAAAAATCAATGAAAACAAATTAGGTGAATAGAAATCTACTGAGAACAAAGTAATTGTAATGTCACCATTTGTACAAGATAACTGATCAGGTGGATATAATATTACCGTAAATAAAAGAAATATTTCACAGCTGAGCACCCGAGTTCTAAAATAAATGGTAATTCAATAATTAATAACATTATAAATTGATATTCTAATGTTGCTGTAATGAGAAACGTACAAATGTATTTTCTTTTTTATATACTGAAAACCCAGAAGTGTATTATGCGCGCTCGATCTTCCATATAAAATACCTCTAAATAAACTTTGTTATTTATTTATACATATTTTGACAGAAGAAATCAATTCAATGTTGTAGGATCAACCCTACAAAACTTTTGAAACAGTGCGTAGAAAATTATTAACAAAACAGATAAATTATTGTCCACTTAACCTTTCAGGTCAATGTAAAAAGTTTTAAAAAGTTTGAATGCTGATTGCATAACAAAAAATCCTTACGTTGAGTATAACATTAAAAAGTGAAATCTTTCAAAATCTATTTCATTTTTATTGTAAATTAATGAATTAATTTTCCATTTAACTAAAGAAAATGTATATATGACAGAATGTCTCCGTACATAATTATCAATTAAAAAAAATTGTTGGTCACTAAAAGTGTCCTATAACGAATTCGTACTGTTGTAATCAAAATGCACACTATGTTAAACATTTAGTATGATAATCAGTATTTCATTTTACGATGTTGAAGTCCAACTTTATCATTACCCTGTGGTGAAAATAAATGTTCCAATGATATTAAGATATTAACTTAAGGTTTTTACCGGTATATTAATAGTCACCACGTTTTGATGTAAACGCAGCACAGTTAAGGTTATAAATGGAAATATCTGCGATTTTTTAAGACAAAAATACATACTTTATGAGGATGGGCGATTCTTTTTTGGACTTCACTGATATCAAACAATTGTAATGTAGTTTAGATTTACATGTTAGGGACATTTTGATTTTTCATTTAGACTTGTCACGTGATGTCGACGTCACATGATTTTAGCAATTATACTTGCAGTTTAGAAGTCATCTATATATTCCAATATTACAAGGGCATAACCAAGTTAAAAATCTTAGTTTAATTTATAATCCTTTTCAACACTATATGTAGATTGTGAAAAATGCTGCAAACCTATATAGATTCCCCCTTTAATTGCAAAAATTTAATTTGTTGGACGGCGGGTTGAATATTTTGCTGGTCAACTACATTAAATATAGGATTATTAATTTATCTGCAAAATTTCATGAGGTTCACAGCACTTTTCAAATATCTTAATACTTCTTGAGTTTATATACAAAAACTTGACAAGATACATTAAGGTTATGCCCTTGCAATAAATCGATTTATTAGGGCCCTTCTATTACTTTTTCAATAATTCTGCATACAAACACACGACAGTATCACTTGTCTGGAAAATGTACGGACAGTTTATAAATTAAATACTAAAATAGACATCGCATCAAAGTGAACCTCCTTTTATTTCATTGCAAATAATATTTTATTTGAGAACAAAAGACATTTCTCACTTTGTACAAACTGCGTCATTTTTGCGAGAAGATGTCACATTGAAAAGTAAATTGCGATCGATGAGTCGTTTATATACTGTAGTGTGGGATTTAACAAACGACAAAACTGCATGTAATAGTAAGTTTGTATGTAGTATACAGCTATCCAGCCGTTTGAAATAGCAAATAATTTTATTTTGTGGTATTTTAAAGACCTTATATTATGTGTGACGTCATAGTAAACATTTCCCATACAAATTAGACCCCACCTCCTTACTTTAACCTTAACTGTGCTGCGAATGTGGTTTAATAAGTCAAAAAATAATGATAATGAAACGAATTTTATAAGGTTATGTTTTTTACAAGGAATAATCCAGGTAACTAAAATTATTTCTTACATTTAGTATATTTGTACGGTTCTTGTACTAGTTTATAAATGTAAGACACCACTAATTCGTCTGTGGATAGCTGCAAATTTTGTCCTATACCACCCAGGGCCATAGAGAAGGGAGTGGTCTTTTTGGGACCAATACCAAAGGGAGCTCGATTTATGCGTTCTTTCACGAAGGGCCCGTCTCCATGTCCATCAGTGGAATTCTAACCCGCGAGGTTACTATCAACACCTTACTTTTCGACTCTAGAGCAGACGATCTAAGCACTGTGACACGCAAGTACCCTTCAAAAGACAAGCTATGGAAACCATTGAGTAGGATTATTCCATTTTACTGCTAAGCCCAACTGTATTATTATTATCCAGTGGTGAAATTTAATTTTTCAGTGAAATTTAAACAATGTCATGAGATATATATTAGTAAATAAAACATAAACCTTGCTTTAAATTTGATGTCATATGACACCAGATGATTGAAAAATTCTTGAGAGGGACGTTAAAAATATACAGTTAACCTTATTTTTAGCAATTCTATCCAGAGTAAAGATTTGCCGATTGGTGTGATAAAAATCGCCTATTGATTTAAAAGCAATTAATTCTATGCAAATTTATTTAAGTCATAGAAATTATAAATGCAATAGAATGTATAGTTAAATTTTGGAAAATAAAATAAAATTGTATACTCACAATCCATAGAAACGCAACACCCTAATTTAAGGGTGAAAATTATGTACGGGATTTAACTATGTACCAAAGAAGTTAGGACATTTTTAACTTTGCCAAATCAGTTTTTTAACGGTTGAATGATTTTCATCTTTTACCGGAAGTTCATCCTTAGCCCTCTTAACAGAAATCAAAAATTAGAATTTTTAATAAAATTATTGACAATATTTTGGGTTTTCGAGGTTGTGTATCTCTTAATCAAGTATCGTATTAAAATCCCGGAAAAATATCCTTTTTTTCTCTTACGGATGTGATGCCTGTATTTCCTCAAAATGACTGAAGGCACGCATTTTGATTGCTCACTCTGGAAATTCTCAAAATAAAGAAAAAAGAGAACTACAGATGAAAATAAACACAACATAACGACTTTGTGTATGAATGACAGTTCCTTGACCGGAGGTCCAATGGTTTCTACGCAGCACTGTTAAGACCTACTATTAGAAATCAACGGAAAATAGACGTGTCAATAAAGGGGAATTTTTTTTAACTGAATTTATTTTTATTAAGCTGTTTAATTATCACAGAACTTAAAGGCAGAGATTTTAAGCACCGCCTTAAAAAATACCTGGTCTGGGTAGCCCTGTCAATCAAAAGCATGAAGGTCCATCATTGGATGCTGGATTTTGATTGACATTTACTTACTAGTCCCTGTGTATACCCTGTACACCTTCTAGGGACTCGTGTTGACTTTCCAATTAACTTTTGATCCTTTGATGTTACTGAACATGGTATACAGAAACTGTATTACTATGATTTTTTTTAAAATGGATTTTATACTAGTATGAATTAAATATACCTTTAGTATTTGAAGGATTATAATATAATATGCATATAATATAATATGCATTTTTTAAAAAGTTAACCTTTGGTACATACAACATTATTTTTTCAAATGAAATTTTGATATCAATTTCAACATGCTAAATGGTAAACCTTAAAGTGGAAATATTGTTGATATAAAGTTCAGAGCAGCACTGTATGAAGAAATTAAATTAAAAATGTTTCTAATCATGGGTCACTTATATTTTCCATTTTTTATTCAGATTAACAAGCAATCTTTTTTAGCATTTTTCAAGGTAACAATGCCTTATTAAGGTTAGGATAAACCTAGATAGTTTTTAGAAAAATGTAGTAAATACAGCTTCGTTTTCATTTAATTAATATGTGGTATCCTGGGGATGGATTAATGAATTAAGTCTTATTTGGTTGTTACAAAAGTTCACATGTAAAATAATCTTTGTTAATTGAATTAATATTTGAATTTATAGTATGATATCATAATAATTTTTTAAATGGGCAGGGGTGTTCTCAAACAGTCAAAAATAAATCAATATATTAATTGGAAAACCATTTTTCTACTTATTTTAAAATTGTCTCAAAATTCCCAACACAGGTAAAGTTTGACATCTGGGTATTTCGCTGTGTATTAAATCACTTCCTGTGTATAGGGATTAGGAGACAGATGACCACAGGTAGACTGCTAGCCCCCAAGGCATTCACACCTGTACAGAATAAACCCCTCCCTCACCTGGAATTTACCACACGGTAAAAAATCTCTGCCTTTAAATGCTTATGGAAATAGCATAGTATAACCCATTCTGTACTGTATGAAGTTTGGTCCCATCGATGGACAGTCACGTAATGAATGCATAGTTCGTGTACTGAATGTAGGTAATGAACAAATTTCAATATCGCAAGTGCATACCTTTTTTGAAATTAAAAATTCAAGATATTAATTGTTTCTGCATACTTTGTAGTTTCTGAAAAGTGCTGCTGCTTTGAATAAAATTCGCGCTTTAATAGTTAAATTTTCAGGTAAAAAAGCCAATGTCAAAATATCTTTGACTTTTACCAAATATTTGTGTACTTATAATATCACGTCCCCGATTTAAAGAAAGCAGCAGCACTTTTCAAGTTAAGAAAAATATCCTTTATCGATATTCAAAAAATGGTTAAGATCTATAAAGTGTATGCCCTTGCGAAAGTACAATTTTTTAGGCATCTCATTGTAAAATATACGTAACCTGTACATAAAACACGACATAATTAATAAAATACATTCTCTTGACAGTTAATGAATAATCGCACTAAACAATGGATATACATTGGTATTAATCGGCTATTTAAAACCTGTAAGAAGGATATGGAAATAACGAACAGTATTCAATCTCAACGTCCATTAAACAAATATACAAAATAAGAGCAAAGCAAACACGGACCTCCGAAACATCAGAGGTGGGATCAGGTGCCATGGAGGAGTGAGCATCCCCTGCCGACCGGTCACACCCGCCGTGTGCTCGTTGTCATAATCAGGAAATAACGGAAAAAATCCGTGGTCAATTCAGTGTATAAATAATGAACTAAAAATTGGTATGAAAAACGTCAGTCAGCATTTCATTCAATGATAAATTGTATTTGCTGACAAGGTCATTGTATCGACCATAGAATTTACGAAATGATGACTTTAAACGAGACTGTTGATATTCTTGTTTCATCAACTTGCTTGTCAATAATTTACCTCGTTTAAGAAATTGTTCATACGTAGAGCATGCTCTTGCGTATCGAATCAACTGAGATATAAATACTCCGTATGCAGGTGATGAAGGTATATTGCTGCATAAGTAAGGGAAGTTGACGATAGAAAAGTTAAAGTCATCACGTTTATCAAATAGCTTGGTTGTTAGATTACCATTAGTGTCTTTTTCAAGTAAAATATCCAAGTATGAAGCAGAAGTGTCGGACTCTGTGGTATCTTTTATCTCAAGCTCACCAGGATATATCGTGTCGACGTAGGAATGGAAATTATCATTATTAATTGACAATACGTCGTCGATATATCTAAATTTGGAGTTGAAGGCCACAGCAAGTGTTTTCTTCTTTTCACGTAAAAGATTTTGCATAAATTCTGCTTCATATGAATATAAAAATAAGTCTGCTAATAACGGAGCGCAATTTGTACCCATTGGAATTCCAATAGATTGTTGGAATACCTGGTCTCCAAAAACCACATAGATATTGTCAATCAGAAACTCAAGCATCTTCTTGATGTCAACTTCAGAGTACTTATGTGTGCAATCAGAATTTTTTTTTAACAAAATAATTTTTCAAATGACCAATGACGAGGTAAGTAAACTTACGAGTTCCATTTTTGTTGAAGAAGCAGCTGTCAATGATATCAAAAAGCCTGGATTTTAATTTGTCGTGGGGATTTGTTGTGTATAAAGCTGAAAAGTCGTAAGTTTTTATGCTGTTGATTTTTGTAAAGTCTTGTGATTTCAAATTGTCCAAAAGTTCTTTAGAATTTTTAAGTATCCACATCTGATTTACACCACTTCTTGAATATATAGTTGTACAGTACTCTTGAAATTTTTTCCTTCATTACTGTCAATATTTTAGTGAGAAGTAACGAAAGAGGCTTGGTTGAACATTTACTGGAACCTGCAATGTATCTTTGTTTGTAAGGATTCTTATGAAGTTTCGGAATCCAATATATATAAGGTAGTTCAAATTCATTTTTGCTCTGTGGAATATTAAAAGTATTCAAAACTGACAGGTGATTTTGAAGAATATCTCTCTTAGAAAGAGAAGTATATGTATAAGTGGGATTACCACTTGTAGAATTAAATCCAAGTTCTTCTAGAATGCAATTTATATAATGAGCCTTACAAACGAAGACAATGTTGTTACCTGCTTTGTCGGCAGGTACCAGTACGTACTGATCGTGTAATCTATCTAATTCTTTTTTCACTTCTGGTTTATTGAACACAGAAGGATAGATGGTTTTCATTTTGCCCCTCAATCTTTTAATATGTGACTTTAACATGGATCTGATACATTTAATCCATTCTGACAAGGTGTCAATGTCTTCTTTTTCATATCTAGCCCATCGTAAATAATATTCCGTTTTTCATTGTAAAAAAATTCCTCAATCTGCCTCTGACAGCACATGAAATGCGTCATTTTTACCAAAATGACGTCATGTTTACAAGTTCATGACGATCAGTGCTTTGTTTATAACCAGCTACATGGGATTTAACTAGCAAATTTTTTTTAATGCATTGATAAGTACTATTGTTGTTTATTATGCTAATACAGTTAAAAGATGCAAATTATTTCATTTTCAGGATTTATTAGAATTACATAAAAGTCATATTTTTGTGTGACGTCACAGTTAACTTTTCCCGAGTAAATTACGCTCCGCCCCCCTTTTCAAGCCTTAACAATGCTGCGTACACTTCGCCAAGTTAGGGAAACATCGAACTCAGTATCTGAAAAACAGGCTTTTAAAAATGCCAAAGAATATTAATTTTGCTCAGATAAAAACATTGATAAACCTAATGCATTGTAGAAATCGAGCTGCGTATGTTGTACATGGCGGACTAGCACGTTTTAATTAAATGGTCGGAAGGGGGATGTTTTAAAAGTTATCTGTTAAGAGGGCTAAAAATCAATTTCCGATAATGGAATGAAAATCATTCAACCGTTACCCCCCGTTCACACATAGACGCCGCTTCTACTACGATCAAAGTGTGGTCAAAAGCGTGGTCGATCGTGACAAATCGCAAGAGGAACGTCGTGGGGTCGTCAGAAGCGTAGTATGATCGCAGTAGAGTCTTCATGATCGGAGAGCTCTACGCTCTCACCACGCTTATTTTGAACATGTTCAAAACAAGCGTAGCGGGATCGTGGCCAACAAGAATCGGGGTGAAGTCGTAAAAAGAGCGTAGTAGAAGCGCCGTAATCGTACAAGCAGCGCGGAAGCATCGTAGAGAGATCTTCATGATCGTAGTAAAAGCACCGTGAGAGCGTAGGAACTTACCAAGCACGCTCATACAACGCTCCTTCTACGTTCGTACTACGTTCTCACCACGATCTTTCTACGTGCCTGAAGATCCTACGAAGACCTACAATGACCTTACGCCGATCATATCACGACCTATCAGATAAGAGTTTGTTCTTATACCGCTGATATTTGACCAATTATCATATGTTAACTACATTTAAAGGGTGACACTATACTTGATGATCATTTACAATTGAGCATTTTTACATCTTCTTACAGTTATAATAATTGAAAATGCCCTTATCCATGTGGTAAAGGCCGGGAAAAAAACTGCGGTCGCAAAATATGTATCATCGCTAAAATTGTATTACAAAAATCTGCAGTTTCAAGATATATTTACATTATCACCAAAATCGTACTAGAAGCGTAATGCAATCGTAATATGGTCGGCACCACCGTTGCGACATCGCGGTACAGTCATCTAGGTCTGTGTAGCGTCGTAGTATGTTCTTCAATGTCGTAGTGGCAGCGTAGCGT
>NW_026918640.1:0-15000 GCF_032062105.1 Saccostrea cuccullata | reverse complement strand
AGTTAATCCAAGTGAAAGTTTGTCAATGCAACCCATTGACAGTGTGAACAACGATACTAGTATTAATCAGTGGTACATGAATGTTGTCTTGCAAGATTATGATACTCCATAAAGCTTTTCCCTTATCAAACAAGTGGCTAAAATAGAGAAAATGTGAGCTTGTGATTCAATTGAATCACAATCTAAAAAGAAATATTTGAACTTACTTTAATAAATAATTGAATTCTATGAAATTAAACAAACCTTTTCATTATTAGGATCCCTGTTTTGTTTTCCACGATCGGCGTGTTTGGTCGAGTTCTTTGTGTGCTATTCTTCGCTTGTCTGTCTATGGCTGGCATCACTTCTCTGGTAGCAAACATGGAAATGGTCACACACACCTTATACGACTTTGGGGGTAAAAAAAAATTGAATTTAGTGAGAATATCAGAACGTTACTCCTCCTGCATGTCTGTGTTCGAAAGCTAATCTTTGGTCTGCTGTTTGAACTTTCAGTTCCCAGGAAATTCGGCATGCCCTGTACGGTAACATTAGTATTTCTAGGAGGACTAGCTTCCGCCCTCAACTTAGATATTTTGACCAATCAGGTAAGGTTTTCCTTAGACATGTGGTTCAATTAATCCGCACTTGTCATTCTGACGTCACAAGTCACAAACGATTCGAACACCCTTTTATTTATTCCCATGATAGGACTTTGTCTGGGGATTTGCTCTTGTCATCAATGGATTCTTTCTACAACTAATGGTGGTTATTTACGGAACCAGAAAGTTTCGACAAAATATGTTTAACAGCTATAGTATTGGAGACTGGAAACTCCCGCGTGTGTGGGAATGGATTGTCAAGTAAGAATTTATTTTGGAATTTTTTTGTTACACTTACAGTGTTTGTGTCAACTTCGCTAGACCATCCTTGAAAATAATATGAGGCACACCGTACATTTAGGCATGGCAGAGGTGAAACAGACAATTACCAGAGCGGAGCCCTTTACCTCTTATACTGTAGTTATTGTTGAAGCTGATTTCCTTCCAAGTCACACAACATATATTACCTTGAATGTATTTTAGAATAATCGCCCCTTTAGAAGCACTGTTCATTATCGGATGGTGGGCGTATGATCTGATTGATGGAGACTCAGGGGATGGGGAGGAATGGTACGAATTCGGGAGGGAAACACTGGTCATCACTGTAGTACAGGTACAAAATCTCAGTTATAAATACATAAAAATTGTGTTACAAACTATCTACCATCTCTAACGGGTGCTATCAAATCCATGTAAAACGTACAGAAATATGATTTGTTAGCATCCCTTCTCTCCTCCTGATTCCGAGTGATCTTTCTTTTCAGTGGGCCACACTAATGGTTCTCCTGGTGTCCATCAATATGCTGTATCTATGCTGTCGCAGACGAGGGGATGAGGAGACCGTCAAATTACTAGGACAACAGGTGCTGCAGACGTCACAGGAAGCGGAAGTCTCATACAAGGAAGTTAATTTATAGAACTTCTCAGACGCTCGACTTTTGTTTTTTTTCAACAGTGTTCTCGAATTATATTTTTACATGTAGATATCTGGTTTAACTTTTATTTTTACTTCAATACATTGTACGTTTTATAACAAATTCAAAAACAAGTTGTAAATACTTAAACTAATCCATTTTGTTTGATTTTCTTGGCAATAATTAAATTACATTTTATTCATGTTTCGTGACAGAAATAATATATTTTTTGTACCTCTGACATATACCTAATATGTACCATGACATAAATGGTGTGAGAGAATAAAATGAGATGAAAGGAACAGGCAAATACATGGATAAACAGCACTTCTATTAATTATAGCTGCGACAGGAATAAATAATTTGTCTCTGTTCTGAGTTTTCTGATGCTTATAAATAAAGATAAATCATTTTCAAAATACTCATGTATTTATTTTTTATGAGATAAATATTGCACATTTTTATTGTGAAAAATATTTTGGCATCGAAATACTAGTATGACAAAAACATAATCTATATATTTCACTTAAAGCCTGGCTTTAAGGAAGTAAAGAATTTTGTACACCTTAAGTGAGTGGCTAATTCAGTCATAAAGTTATTCACGTAGGAGTCTTTCTCTGATTTCTTGCTCTCGAATATAACGACCAGACTAATCCTTGTATCGACCTGTGTGTAGAAGTAGGAGGAGTGCGACCCCTTGTCGTACATGTAGTGTATCTTGTCCTGGGCATACACGGCTGGCTCCTCCCTGTCACGTCCCTCCGTCAACATCATCACCACAGCGGGAAAATGATTGGCAGGTCTATCCTGAAATGAATAGATCAAGTAACACTATTACAGAGGCGTGGTCATCACCACCACAGGAAAATGATTGAAATATCCTGAAACACAGAGCAATAACACTATAACATAGGTGTGATTAATTCACCAATCTTATCAGAAAGCCATGTTCTAATACACAGTGCAAATTTGTCTTTTATCCTCTCTCCTCCCTGACCATACTCAAACAGTGCATAAAGCAGTGCCTGTCTCTCAGATTTCACATTCTTTATGCCATTCCAACTTTTTCCTATGTTTAGCGTTCATAGAGGAAAATTATGAATTTTATGGACAGGTATCCCTCTAACTATGCCTGAGCATGACTACATTTTAACTAATTATTTTTTTTAATTAAGTTTAGCTAACTTAGACATACCCCTGGGTAGGAAAAAATGGCAGGAAAAGTGTCCAGTCCCTGGGGTGTTTCCACCAGTCTCCCTGGGTACTGATATCCCCCGGGGAAAACTCGCTCGAGTCCCTGAGTGTTCAGAACCAGGGAGACATGACAGGCATCAGACTTCTTGTGAAATGTCTGTATTCTGAAACCAAATCAAAATGTCAACAATCAATATAATATCTGAATTCAGATACATCTTTAATTTGTATCAGTTTTCATTTCTATACAGAATCTGTTCTTGCTACAATTTGAAGTCACCAATACCCATTAGTTTTACTGAACAACATATAGTTTCACCATATGCTTATGTGAACAAGTATGTTTATTACACTACAATATTTTCAAAAATTTCATTCATCCATCAAAATAGCAAAAACACAACCACAAAAGAATTACAAATTGAGAACTTGATTTAATAATCATCTTTATACTTGAGAACTGAACATTTATTATTTGATTCACAATGTAATATAATTATATAAATATGATCTCATCCTCTCTATTACCTTGTGACAAAATCATCAGGAGTTTTACTGATCAACGATTTCATTTCCGGGGGAGAGGCCTGCCTTTGTAGGATGTCGTAAAAGTAGATACTGAACTGAAATGATAGCAGTGCGATACTCACAATTGAAATTAGTGTCATCAACAGTAGTAGTAAACTCATTACTCAGATACTAAGACAACAGTTTAGAAAATAAATATATCAAAGTTTTATTTACAGACAGAGTTATGGAAATCGTAGAAAGTAGACTCACTTTAGAGAGCAGCAGGTTTTTGAATTTACTCAGCCACTGATAAAGGGCAGGCAGGGAGCCATGTTTACTGGAGCCTCCAAAAGCTGATTTCTTACTCTGTTATAATCAAGTGATACATGTACATAGATAATATCATCTGGCAATTGTTCTTTTATGATAAAAAAATATCTATAAATTCTATCATTAAAAATCTTGGTATTTTATTATATACCCTCATGTACAGAACCATCAATGGTTGAGTCCACTTTAGTGTTGAGTCACAGCGTTCTCCCTTAATAATTTGGATAACTTGTTGCAATTTTGAACAGTTTTTTTTTCTAAGTAGTTATAAAACAGACATAAACTCACCTCCTTAGGATGGATTAAGGTAGCCCAGCTTGTCAGCTTTGTGTGGGCTTCATGAATGTGTAACATACATGAGCTTACCTCCTTAGGGTGAATTAATGTAGCCCAGCTGGTCAGTTTTGTGTGGGCTTCATGAATGTGTAACAGGGCCATCAGAAACTTCCAGTCAGACATCATTGTCTGGGCAACCAGTAAATGGTTTAATGTATCACACTCATACCTAGAAAAAACATATAGAAAAATATATTCTAATTAAGTTTAGAAAAATATATGTACGTTGATTTCAAGAAATGAAAATGATGTTACATGAACAAGATCTTTAACTTTGAATATGGTCAGACTATGACAAAGACACATGAACATCCAGTGGGTAAGAATGGCAACAGTAGACAGATCATCCCAAAGACACCTCAACTGAACATCAACTGATTATTTACTGATAAAGTCTGAATATTTTAGGCTTCACGGTGTGCCAGCTAGAAGACACATCAACTGATCATTAACTGACAAAGTTTGATTATTTTAGACTTCACGGTGTTCCAGACATTCAGACACTTTGGTTTTGTACAAACTTAAATGTTTAAGTTGTAAGCAGAAGAATAATTATAAAACCATTGAGCTGGCTTTTGGAACCTTTGGCTTATAACTGGTATTTCATAAAATCAATGGTGTAAGATCTCAATATTCACAAGATCTAAAATATCCAACAATTCACTGACTTACCCAAACACAGTTTTGAGAGGTGCTAAAATTGGATGATGAAAATTCTTGTTGTGTCCTGCTATAATTTCCTTGACAACCATGTTAAGATCTTCAAAGTTGATATGCTTTGTCATTCCCATGATGTGAACTTGTTCATAGCTAGTCCACTCTGTCAAGGAACTTCTGCGATACAGCTCAATCTTTGGTATCCTAAACATTGATATCTTGAATTCATACTTTGAATCACTACAGGGTATTTATTTTAACCTTGATATCTCAACTCTTTGGGAGTCTCAGGGTTTCTTCTCTTACTTACACAAGTTGCCATGGGCATCTGAGAAAGAACCATAATGTTTTTACATATTTTGACCAACTTAACCCACCTTGAACTTGAACTCTGGATTCAAGTGCCATATCACAATTCAAGAAGAGTGAGGATTCTATGATCATGTTACATGTACACTATCTGCATGTATTAATCTTATAACCTAGATGTTCAGGAATAGAGGGGTTTTAAAAACAAATTGCATTTAAAAGCATAAGACCTTCCTCACCCCACCCTGTACCTGAACCCTAGAAACTTAAATTCCATGATTTGGTTTAAGACTCCTCTATCTTATTGCAATTATGTTTGCATGCTGGATATCCTGGCGAAAAAAGGAAGATTAAGGATTTTGAAGGTTTGGACCCATCTCTTAGTTCAAAGGGGATCCTGGAAGAGAGAAAGGAAAATTTCTGATGGAAAAGATTAGTGACAGGTCTGAGCTATTAAAGTAGTTTTATATAGGATACAAATTGATTGTCTCCTGTCTGGCCTGTGTGAAGAAGCACAGCTGATCACAAAGATGGGCCAGTAACTTCTCTCCAATTCGATCGCATTGCTGGACATTCCAAATCCTTGTTCCTCTGTGGATTTCACAGCCTCCTCAACGCGTCTGAAATCGTGCATCAGGGTCTGATAACAGCTCTTCAGTGTCTGCAATTAACACAAATATGGTCTTTAATTCTCTAAATCATGACAAAACGTTATACCAGTACATGTACCGGGGGGTATTTAATTTTTTTTTTTTTAAGTATTTACTTTAAATTATAAAAAGACATCATTTTTGATAAAATATTAACACATTCTCTATTACATATGTATCTACACATGCTAGATGTCAGTCTTACTTTTAACAGGTAAGAGATTTTTCGGAGAACTGGTAGATTTTCATATTTATATCAATTCTTAACGTCTAACATGATTCATCTATTGAACAATGTATTTAATAAATCACTGTAAAATTACTTGCATCTTTTGATCTTGTAAAGAAGCTCTTCTGTTCTAAAAATCCCAGTGACATGTAAGTTTTCTCTGCTGTGGCAAACTGTGAAAGTGAAAGTAAGAACATGGCCCAGGAGGAACCAAACATTGCCTTGTAAGCATCTCTCTCCTTCTCCTGTTATAAAAAAATATCCAATTAAATGCAATTAATTAGCATTGATAAAAAAAAAGATGAAAAGGGGGATTTTAAAGAAATGTTATAAAATTATTACTAGAATTATACATCAAGATGCAAGAAAACTTACTGCAAGTTCCCTGGCTTTGTCATGTTCACAGTGACTGACGTGAGAAAAATAATGCTCTAGAAACTGTTCTTCTTTCTCACCATTTAGAGACGCTAAACTCAAACTCAGGCTAGTCATTCTTTATCTGAAAATAAAAACATACTGGTAATTGTTTCAAGTATTTGATCTTTATCTTTTCAGTTCATTTTGTCTACATGTTTTTTCTTTCCAGATGTCATTAAGAGGATTAAACTCACAAAACATTTGCCAATACCAGGGTTGTTCGAAAAGTTCGTGGACGATGTCAGTCTAATTTATATTACTCACTAGAAATTTAAAATAAGTACAATCTAATATGTTAAAATATTTGTTTTGTTGATGTGTGAAGTTTCATTTCATTCGATTTAACAGAAATCAATTTACTTCAGTTTAAAATCGACATGCTTTGTACCCGCGGAGCACACTTAACGGAACTGTAACGTCAAAACATGGCGTCAAGAATTTCTAAAAAATACTATCCCTATACATTTCACAGAGTATAATCCAATATCCATTCATTATATCCTTTTTCTAATATTTGAAATTTATCTTTTAAGAATTGCTTTCGTCGTATACTTTCCTTTGTTAAGGTTTTGGTTGCTTTTATTGCTAAACTCTGCTTTCATGCTTTCACAGGATAAGCAACTCTGAAGCGCCCATGTCTTTTCTCGACGTTCAACTTCTTAAAGTTTTTGTTCAGATCCGTTTCTTCACAGATTTTCCTCATCCGATACTGAGTCTCTTTCACTGAAATACTGCCTTTAGTACATGTATATGTACACACATGCACAGCTCACTTGCGACATATTTCTCGATTCCTCTAACTTTATTAGTGTTTATGCAGGATTTTTCCGAAGAAAAACACAAAATTGCATCGTTATCTGCTGCTCCGTGACGTTCTAAAACGTCATCGTTTTTATCGATTTTAATAAGGACTACAGTACCGACCAGACCCAACCTGACACCAAAGCAGTCCCAGAAGCAGTCCCCGGGACTGCTTTGGGACCGCTGTGGGACTGCTCTGGGACTGCTCTGGGACCGCTGTGGGACTGCTGTGGGACTGCTATAGAAAGCAGTCCCAGCAGTCCCAGCTGTCCCTGGGACTGCTTTGTTCACTCATGCTTGAAAGGGGTTTTGAGTGGCACGATAGCTCCGCCCCCTTGTGTATTCTTAATTTGCAGACTCCCTGTTGTTTTGTTTACTTGCAGCAGAGAGGAGTTTAAACTATTAAAAAAGGAAAGAAATTTTTAATTCTTATAATCTTTTAATAAATAGAGATTACATATATTACATGTACAGTTATTAATTGATATTTTCAGAGGCTTTTTTTTTACACAAATATAGTTTAGAATAATTAAAAAAAATAAATAAAGTTGTTAAATAAGGATAAAATAAACTACAGTTTCATGAGAAAAAAATCTACATGTAGGCCTATTTTATTATTTAATGTAAAATTAAATACTTAAAATTGCATTGGCACTATCAAAAATAAATCATTACATTTAAATGAGATTTTTTAATTGAAAAATCTACACGTTTTACAAGTATGCCATGAAACCCTCTAAAACCTAACAATTTATTTTAAAATCCTGCCATCATTTTTCCGTAATATTAACAATGTGAACAATTATTAAAATTTGGGGAATTTATTAATTAAATAGTCTTTGATTTACAAACAAGTTTAGTTATTAAAAAAGTAAAAAAAATTAAAAAATAACCAGTTGAAAATACCGGGAATTGTGATTTGTTTCTTTTTTGTTTTGCTTGTGTTTACCTGGTCAATTAATGTGTGTAAAATGGTATCAACCCTTGCGATTTCAATCGCCTTTGGGCAGAAAATCAATCATGCATGCATTTGGGTATACACATATCAATGTTACACATCATTGAACATGTTGCTCAACAATGACCCTAATTTCAATCTATGTAAAGCAAAAAAATTGATAAAGAAAATGTGTATAAAACTATAAAATTCTACCAGGATTAATTAATTTTGAACATAATTTGAAGGTTTCATACATTTACAAGTAAAATACTTAAAAATGAGCTTTGTAGAGCTAGAGAAACCAATAATAATTAAATTGACATGTCAATAAAAATAATCATGACTGAAAAATAATTCTTGGCAAAATGAACAAAGAATTTTTCAAAAGCCCCAATACTTAAGAAAATGCCTTTAGAGTATCCCGATTATATGGAAATTGGCCTTACTCTATAATGATAAGATCTATTTAAAGCTAATTCTGGTGGAAAATAATCAATTCAAGTTTAATTTTCTGTATAAAAAATAAATATGGGAACCAGTATCAATCTCTGAAAAAAAAAACTGAATTATTCACATACCGGATAATGATTAAATATTCATGTTCAGTGTAATTCATTTATGTAGATGTTCTTAAAGCTTTCTTTCTTCAATAAATATTACGGTATTTCAAATTGCTTCTATGCGCGTACTGTTCATAATTTTAAATGACCTTCACATAGTAAGGATTCCTGGCATACTACTCAGAATAAATTTCAGCTGCCTTTCATAGTTCCATTGTTTATTGGAAATCTCATTTCTGAGTTAACTCCGCCCATAAAATTAATAAACCCCGCCCACTGGGACTGCTCTCTGGGACCGCTGGGACTGCTGGGACAGCTCTGGGACTGCTGTGGAACTGCTCTGGGACCGCTGTGGGACTGCTCTTGGACCACTGTGGGACTGCTTTAGCAGTCCCAGAAAGCAGTCCCCGGGACTGCGCTGGAACTGCTTTGTGTCAGGTTGGGTCTGGTCGGTACTGTACTTATCTTCCCAAGTCGATTGCTTTTCAACCAAGCAAAATATAAAGCAAAATTTTATTAACACGAATCGATTTATCTCTTAATTTGAATTTCTTGGTTGTTTTCGTTTTTGCTCCATTTTACAGAGAATAAGACTTCATACATTATTAAGTGTTTTGTTTGTAACTTACTAAATTTTGACCTGCTCCGCTATCCGATTTTTGCATTTTTAAAATCTAGATAAAGTTTAAATGAATCGTAATATTTTGAAAAAAATTAATACAAATCATTTAGATTTATTGTTAAAATATTTCTACCAAATTTGGATAACATAAGACCTCAAATACAAAAGATATGACAGTTGTCCACGAACTTCTTGAACAACCCTCGTACATTCATGTGAATTTGTATCAATTAGACAATTACCCCTACATTTTAACAATTTTTATTACACTACTTACCCATTACCGCTAAAAAAAGTTATATTACCACTGTTTGCCCTGCTCATCACAGGGAAGTAAAAGGTAGATTTTGAGCGGAAAGTTTTCTTTTTCTCAATTATTTTTAAATTTTAAAATCAGTTTTATTCATTTACACTGTTAAGAAACTTTCAAAACAGAGCATTTTTCATGTTAAAACACACAGTATTTACATGATTGGTAGAGTCTTGAAGGCCATTTGGTTGAGGCACTGTTGTCTGAAAATATCTTTTAATGAATTATAATGAATTCATATTCAGTGGCATTGCTGGCTGATTCTATATGTAGCGGTAACGACTTGTTATCGACTATAATTTTCCTGATAAAATCATGTGTAGCGGTATTAATGATCATAAAATAGGTAAGTTAATGATCTTGCAAATTAGTACCACTTGGTGATAACGAGTTGAATTTTGCCTTACTTGTAATGGTGAAAATTATTGTGCTGCTTTTCAAATAAAACCGTATTTTAATGACATTACTTCAAATAACATTGTCATTATTGTGAATATAATCAATATTGTCAGTTTTTCCTCTGTGCATCTCAAGCAGGAAAAATGGTCTTAGACCCTAAATGAAGAAGCAATATGCTAAGAGATCGTAATTCCGAAATACTTAATTTCATGTTAGTGAAATTCAACATTTTTTTTTTTTAACTTTTAAGACAATAGCTTTAATGTATTTTCTGTGAATATAGATCCAAATGATTCCCCGTTGTTTGTGTGTTTGTCTGTTGATCTGTTAATTTTGCTTGTTTGGCCACTAAAACTTTTAACCTTGCCCATTGCAAAAAATATACTCTGGTCATAACTTTTGTACAGTTGGTGCTAGGGTTTTCATACTTCATAGTTATGTGTATTCATTGTCACAAGACTGTTGCTTGGATATAAATATATTTGATATTTTGACCTTGACCGAAGAGTCTGACTTTTTAAACCTTGACCCTAACTTTTGAACACTTAATACCAGGGTTTATATATGCACATACATTGTATATATTGTATTTCACATGTGTATCCCTTGTGGCAAGACATTCATTTGGATATCAACAATTTTGCGCTTTTGAACTTGGAGTTGGTTCATTAAAAAAAAAAAAACTTGGGCCATTTGTTTTAATCAATTGGTGCTATAGCTTTTATATTTCACATGTAGGACCTATATTCTTGTGACAAGTCATTTCCCTAAGCATCAATGTTTTAGACCCTTTGACATTGACCTTGGCATTTGAGCCACTTTCGAAAAAACTTTAAAATCTTAGCCTTAATTTTAGAACGGTTGCTTCTTTGGCTATTATTTTTCACGGGTTTTTTCATTGATACAAGTCCTTTTTGAAAAAAAAACATTTCTAATCCCTTGACCTTGTATAGTTTTACCTGAGAAACCTTGACCTTCGCCAAAGGCTGCCATGCTGGGGAATCATGCAGTGTTCGATGTCCAAACACTTTTTTCCCTACACCGGTATTTGTATTTTAATATGCACTACATGTTATCGATAATGTACCCTTTAGTCCTCTATCATATAGGCCATTTATAAAAATATACCGACCGTTTTCGAATGACACATATACACGATCCACATTTTATAAAAGACCCCCCTGTTGCTTCGTGCCTGTGTTGTCTTCAAATGCCATTCTATTTGGTTTTTAAAAAATACCTTCTCCTGAAAGGTTCACAATAAGACCGGGAACTTTTAAACAATAGGTGCTGAAGCTTTCATATTTCACTCATTTATTTATCGTGACAAAACTTCCAAATGATGTTAATATTTCTTACCTTGACCTTAGAGTTTGACTCACTTTTAAAAGATTTAACCTTTGCCATCATTTTTGAACAGTTAGAATTATAGGTAAGACCTTCCTTTGGATACCAGCAATTTTGACCTAGACCTTGGAGTTTGGCCTCCTTTTGGAAAACTTTAACTTTCGCCATCATGCATTGCACCAAGGTGTTTCTTTTCGCCTTACTATACCGACTCTCAAACTCTTGAGAATCTGAACTTTCTTTGCTCCGTTCTTAAACATTTATTCATTAGCTCTCTTCCTAAGTGCTGATTAGTTTTTTTAAAAAAGCAACTAACATATACATGACGACGGGTTGCTGAGTATTACAAAAGGAATAAACAATCACCGTGCAATTACACTGTAAATCGTAACAGGCGGAGCCAATAAGATTGAATCGGTTTAGTTTTTTGAGTAGTGTTGCAGTACAAATAAAGTTTACAGAAAACTTGCACGTATTTTGTGCTTCTTTATGTCTTTGATTCCGCCCCGGCCAATCAGCTTTAAAAAAAATCAGCCAATGAAACGAGGTGTAGCTTTACGCCAATGGGAATGTTTGATTCAAATGAAGAGCGAAAAGAAACACCTTGATGCAAAGCATGCTAGAACATGCAGTTGCGTGCTAGGGCTTTTATATTTCGCATGTGTATTTTTTCTGACAAAGTCCTCCCTTTTGTTCCATTAATTTTGACCATTTAACGTTAACCATATAGTTTGATCAACTTTTTAAAAACATTAACATTGACTTTAACTTATGAATAGTTGGTACCTCGGCGGGTATATCCATTGACACAAGTCCTATCTTTGGATGCTTAAACAACATGCATTTTTGATCTCTTGACCTTAGAGTTTGACTTGCTTTTTGATCTCTTGACGTTGCAGTTTAAATTGTTTCTGAAAAAGACTTTAACCTTCGCCCTAACCTGCCATACAGGGGCCCGTTTCACAAAGCCTACTTAGGACTAAGTTCTATCTTAGGAAGAACTTTTTCCTAAGTTCATTACTTATCCGTTTCACTAACCTCGTCTTATCTTACGATATTCCTAAGTTATATCGTAACTTTAGGACAGGTAAATCGATGACTTAGGAAGAAACTAAATATTGCGGCTGCATATCAAAGATTTCTTATGGAGAGAGCAGACCTGTTTACTCTTACGATTTCGCCGTATTTTTTACGGATTTTTAGTCTAAAATACGTCTCACGTTTTGCCATTATGAAAATACGGAAATCAGAAATAAGTTAATTTGGAATTTAACAGTTAGTTTTCGTTATGATCTGTCGTAGATTTACTTTATTTATCGCTAAATAAGAGAAAGATTTTCAAACACCTAAGCGATATCCGGTTGCCAAAACGCTATGGTATTACAAAATGACAAAGACCTTGTTGTTAAACCATGTGTTTGTAATAAAAAGCAGTTTTTCTCTTTTAAAAATATGTTAAAAAAAATGGAAAATAAATTTACTGGCAAATGCCAAAACCACGGACAAATTTAAAAAAAAATCTGAGAGACAACGTTATGGGTAAACGGTCTGGGGAGTGTGTGTGTTAGGGGAAAAGAAATCCAATGACTATGTATTTTGTTTAAAATTTTGTTTTCTCCAGTCTAGGTCAAAACTGCTTTCTTTTTTTGGGTTTTAATAAAAGGGCAAACGTGTTAATAGTAGTCCGAGGTATATAAAAATGTTGGGTTTACCTTTGGGGGTGGCGAAATAGATGTACACATGCTGGAATAATTCCCCCTCATTTGAAGAGCACGCCTTTGTAAACCAAGAAATAGCGCGTGATTTGATCCATTTTTATACTTGCATGTATATACAATATGTTTTTTTTCTATATGTACATGCATATTTATTTATATATTACTAGTATTTTTAAACGATATTAAAAATTTAAAATTTTAAAAATGATGTTTTTTGATATTTAATGGAAACACTAATTTTTTTCTTTAAGTACATGATTCTTGATGAACCCCCCAAACCCAAGCTCCGGATATACAGATGTATATAGATGTTTCTCCCAAGAATGGGCATCTAATCTCCTATAGGACTTTATTATTGAGGGAACACAATCATAACGCAGTTTTGTTGTTTATAGTATTGTATACATGGTAAAATTATAATTTTCCCCCCCCACCCCCCTCCCCTGCTCTTCCAGTTCCTACGGGACGGAATTCAACCTCTCCGCTTAATCAATGTATAGCTAAATATGTGTAATTTCAATATATTTCCTTTTTTAAGGATACACCAAAGGTTTCCAAAGGGAAAATTTAATTTGCTTGTAATTCTTTTATTAACAAAGATAACATATTAAAAGTATATATCATTTGAAAGCTTGTTTAAAATTTATATTTAATGATCCTAATTTAAATTTTCATTTTTATCTTATTAAAGAATTATTAATATTTTAATGTAAATTTTAGTGCATTTATATTTTATAAATCAACTTTTTTGTATTCCACCTCTAAATCAAAATTTTGCCTCAATGTAGATTAAAGATTAATTTAAAACCGTATCTCAGATTTTTGATAAATTTTTATTCAATAGTTACATCCATTTGTCTTTCAATGTTACCAATTTTTATCCCAATTCTGTTCCCCCCAATAATTCGAGAACTGAGCAAGATATCAAAAATCTGAGATACGGTTTTGTGAACACACATTTGAGACGCTTTTGGCCAGTTTTCGAGAAATTGGTCAATAAATGGGGATAATCCTTTGAAATAATACCACCAACTGTCTGATCTTACTTTCAGAAAGGGGGCAAAAACCCATTACACAACAAAGTCTGCCAAATCTAGAAATATATGACACCTTGGAGATTCATTTGGATACATGTCACTTTTCCATATTTTATGCATATTCACAAAAATGGGAGGTTTTTTCTTTATTTAGGTGCTTTAAATGGAGTAAAATAGGTTCAATTCTCAATCAGAAAGATTTCCCGGAAAAAGGCAAGAGCTGAGCTCCACCTCTTATTTCATGGTCATTAGTGACCTGTAGATCTCCTTCCCTAAATCTAGAGCCCCCGTAGTTTAATTACTGATAACCCTGTGTGGCTAGTGAAGAATTCCCCAAGTGGTCACAGTATTTATTGCTCCTTTCAGAAGCAGGCAGCAGACCAAATCAGAAGCTTCAATAACGGCACATTCACATGTGTTAGTGTTTTTGTTTGATTATTGTTAAATAATTAGAAAACCATTTAATAATGCCAAAATTTTTCATGCATTGTAAAGCAGTGATTAGCATTGTTTTCTTAGCCAAAAATCTCAAAATTGACAAAAATCTTGAAAAAAGCCTTTGGTGTATCCTTAACTTCTTCTTTTAGTTTTTCAAACTGTAGTCGAAATTTTTATTTTTTTTTTTGGATGACATTCTTATTTTATATACACTGTATGTGAGAACGCTTTACACAGCACGAACAACTAACGTGGAGTAGTCATTGGCAAAGAATTATAATTAAAAATGTCCTCACGTGTGTTCGCTACGAAACATTCATTTTTGAATTTCATTTACAAGTAGATACATTATAAAGAGTAAAATAAAGTAAACTTTAAAACGTAGAACAATGTTTAAAAAATACAAATATGTATCCCGGAAGGGAAGGGGCTTGAAAGGGTGTGTCTGTGAATGCCTAGTTTTAGCGCATCAAACTTCGCAAAGTTAAAACATATTTTGTCCAAGTCCTTTAAAGGGGGCAATCCCAAATCCCCCCCCCTTTTTGAAGCTAAAAATATAAGCCATACTGACATATCGAGAGTTTGTAGAGCGACGAAGTTATTTCTTTAGTCCTTTAAGGCACAACAAGAAATAACTTAGGAAAAATTTAAGATAAGTTTTTCGTGAAACGATATGACAAACTTAGGAACTTCCTAAGTTA
>NW_026918639.1:0-14683 GCF_032062105.1 Saccostrea cuccullata | reverse complement strand
TAGTATCTGTAGTTGTGTAACTCGCATTTAAAATTTTCAAATAATCGATTATTGCCATGGAAACCAGGTGAAAGTTAAAATTCTTTAATTTCGATTTTCTCAATAACTAAGCAGCCAATTGTTTTGAAACTTTCAATGTTTATTCCTTGCAATGTGTCAAAGTGATTTCTACTTTTAAAATAATTGTAATGAGTCGCTCACAGTTGCCATAGAAACAAACAGAAAAAAAGATTCAGATGTACACATGTGTTCTCCAAGGTCTAGGTCAAAGGGTCAAAGTTCGTCGTATCCAATAAAAGTTCTTTTCACAAGGATTACATATTTGAAATACAAAAGCCCTAGCACTTACCGTTCAAACGTTATGGCTATGTACTATGTTCAAGACGCCCCCCCCCCCCCCCTTTTTGAAGCACACAGCCAGGTAGAATACACAGATATAACATATACAACTTACTAGTAGCTTTTAAAAATCTTCATTCATAAAACTCAGTTTCCGTCACATGATATTTTGCCATCATTCATTCTCCTTCTGTTTTGTCTCTTGAATTTATAAATATTTTATTTTATCTATATAAAAAAAAATTAACGATTGTCAGCTGCATTTATTATCATTTCGCGTTTTCTTGTATATTTATTAATTTTATATTATTCATTTCATTAGATAGTGCAAGTATAAATTAAAAAATTGGTACGTCATTTCCATAGTTTTTATTCATTCATAAATCCTTTGATCCGCCCCTGTAGGTTCGCAAAGCCTTGATCACCACTGTATACAAAACATTTATCTCGCCGTCAGGCGGCATACCTAAATTTTTTGAGACAATTGTGCATTTTGTGATAAAAGCATAGAATTTTGTATGCAAGTAGAGTAGTTCATTACAAACATATTTGGATATTGGGCCACTTCATTCGGTACCTTGTATGACCTTGGTGGCCGATTTTCAAAATGGCTGACAAACGCAAGCATTTACAAGAACATTTTCTTTTGCGCGTTTAAAATAAAAACAACTTTGCAATATTTATAAATGTACTTACATTTGCACATGCTCTATTATTCAGAAAAAATGTTTCTTCATCTCATCGGGGTTAAGTATGTGCCAGCTGATGCTATTTATAGTGATAATTTTTCTAAATTGACAATATTAAAAATCTATGATTAAAATTAAAACATATTCTTTAAAACAGACATTTACGACATATCTTTAACTAATTTTTGCCGTGATAGAGACAAAATACCAACCCTTAAAATTGACTACCTTATTGTTTAACTTGCAGAGTGCACTTGTAACTGTTGTTACTATTTATAGTAACTTATAGCATAGTTAAAATTTAACTATCATTCGCAATACTTATTATACCCTCCGCTTGAAAAGTGAAAGGGTATATCGGTTTGTCCGTCCGTTCGTCTGTACGTCCGACTGTCTGTTACGCTTTGGGATACCCATCTCTTATCTGCAACTCCTCTTTTACCACTAAGTGAAATTTAATGAAACTTTCACAGAATCTTTATTACATATTGCCATTGTGCACCTCTTACTTTACTTTTGGATCCGACACATATTTTGGGTTTCCCCGCCACAGCATTACATGAACTTTTCCACTATAATCATTTGGGAGGCGGGGGTATCATTTAGTGAGCTCATTGCTCACAGTACCTCTACTTCAGTCAGAGGACGGCCATGCAAATTGAATGAAAAGAAACATAAAACACTATCATCGCAAAATTAATTGTGTTAAACATGTAACGCTTAAAAAACTAGTTACTAGTATACTGAATACTGGTATATAATTGTTATGGAACTTGAGTTGTTTGTATTGACTTTTGCCAAACTCTTTGACTTCCGATTTAACTGGAAGTTCTTACAGAGCTTGCAACGTTGTTCCATGCCTTAGATCACACAAATTATGCAAGATGGATTCCTGTTCATCTCAGGGACATGGCGGAACTCCCTACAAAACACCCTGAAATAAATCAGGAATTTAATGATGGAATTTTCACAGTGCAAAACACCAAACGGGTCTTCTCTGTTATTCCCACCGACCAGGCACATGAACAAAACAATGCGTATATCAAGGACGACTGAGGAGCAATAGGTCTTACTAATAACCCTCCAATCCTTCTTCAATGGATGATATCTGGGCCAGAGATTGCAAGATTGATACAGGAGCTTCAAGATGAACAATCTGACAAGAGAGGATCAAAAGATACCCGTCATCATGATCAAACACCTAGTATACAGGCTTCGTTTGCTAAAGATGTTCACTCTCCTCTTGTTTGTCTGATCAGTGACCTTGGCAATCCTTTAGATGAATTATGTAAGGATCTTCTAGTTCTAGATACAAAGGAACTTTCAGACCAATCTGCAGTAAGAGATGTAAAATGTGTAATGAGAGTTGAAATTGATAAATTTACACAGTTTTGCAAAGAATGTCTCATTAACAGGTGATGTCTAATCAATGATATCATTCATCTTAGTAGAGTATGCTTATTCAAAAATACAAGCAGTTCAAAATTCAGTGAAAAGAAAGAGGATGTAACTTTGCTAAAATGTGATGTGACTCTCTTTTTTGTCAAAACAGACAAGGTAACCTTAGAGAATTCTTTCGACATGAGAATCCACTATGCCCGCCTTCACTTTCTGATGCATGTAACATCCATCTTGGAACCAAGAGTGACCTTCTTCAGTGCTTGGAGGAATTTGACGAGGAGCTGTCTGAGCCTCCATTGACAAGCTGTGTAATTCTGAATGGTTCAGTTGTTGTTCAAATGCTTAGGTCAGGTACTGCTAAGACCTCAGAAAATTATGCTCATCAGAACTTCATTCCATATATTTCCTCAGTTTCTAAGAGCTTCGCGTATAGACCTGATATGGGACAAATATATAGACAATTCATTAAAAGGTACCGCTAGAGCAAAGCGAGGCAAGAGAAAACGAATACGTGTGACTGCCTAGTCAACAGTACCTAGAGATTGGCAAGATTTCCTCGAGTAGATAGAAACAAGACGGAACTTTACAGATTCCTCTCATTACGACTTTTGATGAAGGTGTCAACCAAATAGTTATCACCGATGGTAAAAATGTTCTTTCAAAGTTCCATATACAAGATATCCTTTCGATTTCTCCATGTAACCACGGGGTAGCAGATAGCCGAATGCTGTTACACACAGCACATGCATCTCGCCAAGGCTATAACAGAATACTGATCCGCACTGTTGACACCGATGTTGTGGTCCTGGCTGTGTCCGTGGTGGAAACTTTGAACCCAGAGACGGAACTTTGGATAGCCTTTGGAACTGGAAAAAATTTCCGTCACGTGGCAGCCCATATATTTGGACGTGGCCTTGGACACAGAAAAGCTTTTACACTTCCAATGTTTCATACGCTGACTGGATGTGACACTGTTTCCAGCTTTGGTGGGCGTGGCAAAAAACTGCACGGAAAACTTGGAAGGCCCTACCTTAGCTCACTGACGCACTTGTTAAATTAGTTTGTCCACCAACTAATATACCAAGCGATGTTATGCAAACCATAGAAGATTTGTCATCCTTCTCTATGACAGGACCAGTACATGCTATGACATAAACCAAGCTCGGCAAAAGATCTTCGCAAGTAAACCAGATGTGAAACAAATTCCGACAACAAAGACTACCCTAGAGCATGTTAAACGAGCAACTTACCAGGGAGGACATGTATGGGGACAGGTACTGCAACTAAATCCATTATTACCCTCTCCTATCAAGTGGGGTTGGATTATGACAGATGGTCTGTATGAGCAACAATGGACAACACTGCCGGAAGCCTCAAAAGTATGTCATGAACAAATAAGATGCAACTGTGACTTAAAAATAAAGGATGTAATTAAAAAAAGTGTAGTTGCAAAATTTCAGATCTCAAGTGCACTAGCATAATTATGTGGATGTGAAGGAGCTTATTGCTGGAAGTCAGGACAAACAACATCTTTGTCAAAGCTTTTATTGTGGTCACCAGGACCTAATATATATCTTACATATATAAACATGTTGTCTTTTTAACTGTTTCATTACTTAGTAGTACATGCATTTAAAATTAACCATAGGGTAAGTCACGTGTCACGTGGTTAGATCGAGTGTTTTAAAGTGTAAAGTTGTGAATTAAGAAAATAATAACAATGCAAGTTCCAACCCAGTGCACGATGAGACAAAATAGATATAAGTTTTGTGTCTAAGAAGGCGCCGTTGTGAAAAAATATCCAACACTTATGAATAGATTGTACAGAGAAAAGGTATAATTTTGCACACACACCCCTCACACCACACGCCCAGCAGCACTTGATGACATCATCGAACGAATGAAAATATTCTCAAAGGGACATAATGCTCACAAATAAACATATTTAAATCATAGAGAGTATGCACATCAAAAGCAGATAGTATATGTACTTTTAATGTTAGATAATGAGGTAAAATGGATTTGTTTGTTTTAAAGAAGTGTTATAACCATTTTATTTCATTTAAAACTTTTCTTTTTCTTTTTGAAGACAAAGAGAGTGTTTTTGTTTTCAGTAAACCATGATTAATCACTTATATTGAGAGAGATTTAAGTAAATTTCAAATATAACGAAAAATTATGGCGGCACACCATTTTTTGTAAAATGGCCGTCATGTCCGCAATGACATGATTCCGCGATGGCCCAATATCCAGATTTGTTCAGACAATAAATGTCTATATTTGTACAAACATTGGTGCTTTTATCACAAAATGCACAATAGTTTGCCTATGCCGCCTGACTAGAAGTCGGGGACGACATATTGATATTGTACGCATGTTTTTTTTATCCAGGCTGTTTCTCGGAGATGGCTGGGACAATCTTCCTGAAACTTTCCTCAAAGGACGATCACTGGTTGTAGTTGTGCAGTGAGGTCGTTCAGTTCCAATATGTCTACCGTTGCCATGGAAACCTGTAAAAAGCGACAAATTTTGTCCGAGAGTGTTCTCTCTGGTCCCTTAAACGTTCGTCATGAAACTTTTCTTATTTTAATGATTAGTATCTGTAGTTGTGTAACTCGCATTTAAAATTTTCAAATAATCGATTATTGCCATGGAAACCAGGTGAAAGTTAAAATTCTTTAATTTCGATTTTCTCAATAACTAAGCAGCCAATTGTTTTGAAACTTTCAATGTTTATTCCTTGCAATGTGTCAAAGTGATTTCTACTTTTAAAATAATTGTAATGAGTCGCTCACAGTTGCCATAGAAACAAACAGAAAAAAAGATTCAGATGTACACATGTGTTCTCCAAGGTCTAGGTCAAAGGGTCAAAGTTCGTCGTATCCAATAAAAGTTCTTTTCACAAGGATTACATATTTGAAATACAAAAGCCCTAGCACTTACCGTTCAAACGTTATGGCTATGTACTATGTTCAAGACGCCCCCCCCCCCTTTTTGAAGCACACAGCCAGGTAGAATACACAGATATAACATATACAACTTACTAGTAGCTTTTAAAAATCTTCATTCATAAAACTCAGTTTCCGTCACATGATATTTTGCCATCATTCATTCTCCTTCTGTTTTGTCTCTTGAATTTATAAATATTTTATTTTATCTATATAAAAAAAAATTAACGATTGTCAGCTGCATTTATTATCATTTCGCGTTTTCTTGTATATTTATTAATTTTATATTATTCATTTCATTAGATAGTGCAAGTATAAATTAAAAAATTGGTACGTCATTTCCATAGTTTTTATTCATTCATAAATCCTTTGATCCGCCCCTGTAGGTTCGCAAAGCCTTGATCACCACTGTATACAAAACATTTATCTCGCCGAAAATGATCATGATTCCGCTAAACTGAGAAAGTTTACACATGATTTATCATTTCACAACAAACATCAGCTCTCTGCAATGCAGAAATGCTCGAATTGAAGGGGAAAATTCAGGAGTTATTGATGAGAAAAATTCAGAAGTTATTATGTCGCCCCGAACGAAGTCGGGGACGACATATTGATATTGTACGCATGTTTTTTTTATCCAGGCTGTTTCTCGGAGATGGCTGGGACAATCTTCCTGAAACTTTCCTCAAAGGACGATCACTGGTTGTAGTTGTGCAGTGAGGTCGTTCAGTTCCAATATGTCTACCGTTGCCATGGAAACCTGTAAAAAGCGACAAATTTTGTCCGAGAGTGTTCTCTCTAGAAAAAAAAGGTCCCTTAAACGTTCGTCATGAAACTTTTCTTATTTTAATGATTAGTATCTGTAGTTGTGTAACTCGCATTTAAAATTTTCAAATAATCGATTATTGCCATGGAAACCAGGTGAAAGTTAAAATTCTTTAATTTCGATTTTCTCAATAACTAAGCAGCCAATTGTTTTGAAACTTTCAATGTTTATTCCTTGCAATGTGTCAAAGTGATTTCTACTTTTAAAATAATTGTAATGAGTCGCTCACAGTTGCCATAGAAACAAACAGAAAAAAAGATTCAGATGTACACATGTGTTCTCCAAGGTCTAGGTCAAAGGGTCAAAGTTCGTCGTATCCAATAAAAGTTCTTTTCACAAGGATTACATATTTGAAATACAAAAGCCCTAGCACTTACCGTTCAAACGTTATGGCTATGTACTATGTTCAAGACGCCCCCCCCCTCTTGTTGTGGTAGCACACAGCCACGTAGAATACACAGATATAACATATACAACTTAGTAGCTTTTAAAAATCTTCATTCATAAAACTCAGTTTCCGTCACATGATATTTTGCCATCATTCATTCTCCTTCTGTTTTGTCTCTTGAATTTATAAATATTTTATTTTATCTATATAAAAAAAAATTAACGATTGTCAGCTGCATTTATTATCATTTCGCGTTTTCTTGTATATTTATTAATTTTATATTATTCATTTCATTAGATAGTGCAAGTATAAATTAAAAAATTGGTACGTCATTTCCATAGTTTTTATTCATTCATAAATCCTTTGATCCGCCCCTGTAGGTTCGCAAAGCCTTGATCACCACTGTATACAAAACATTTATCTCGCCGAAAATGATCATGATTCCGCTAAACTGAGAAAGTTTACACATGATTTATCATTTCACAACAAACATCAGCTCTCTGCAATGCAGAAATGCTCGAATTGAAGGGGAAAATTCAGGAGTTATTGATGAGAAAAATTCAGAAGTTATTATGTCGCCCCGAACGAAGTCGGGGACGACATATTGATATTGTACGCATGTTTTTTTTATCCAGGCTGTTTCTCGGAGATGGCTGGGACAATCTTCCTGAAACTTTCCTCAAAGGACGATCACTGGTTGTAGTTGTGCAGTGAGGTCGTTCAGTTCCAATATGTCTACCGTTGCCATGGAAACCTGTAAAAAGCGACAAATTTTGTCCGAGAGTGTTCTCTCTGGTCCCTTAAACGTTCGTCATGAAACTTTTCTTATTTTAATGATTAGTATCTGTAGTTGTGTAACTCGCATTTAAAATTTTCAAATAATCGATTATTGCCATGGAAACCAGGTGAAAGTTAAAATTCTTTAATTTCGATTTTCTCAATAACTAAGCAGCCAATTGTTTTGAAACTTTCAATGTTTATTCCTTGCAATGTGTCAAAGTGATTTCTACTTTTAAAATAATTGTAATGAGTCGCTCACAGTTGCCATAGAAACAAACAGAAAAAAAGATTCAGATGTACACATGTGTTCTCCAAGGTCTAGGTCAAAGGGTCAAAGTTCGTCGTATCCAATAAAAGTTCTTTTCACAAGGATTACATATTTGAAATACAAAAGCCCTAGCACTTACCGTTCAAACGTTATGGCTATGTACTATGTTCAAGACGCCCCCCCCCCCTTTTTGAAGCACACAGCCAGGTAGAATACACAGATATAACATATACAACTTACTAGTAGCTTTTAAAAATCTTCATTCATAAAACTCAGTTTCCGTCACATGATATTTTGCCATCATTCATTCTCCTTCTGTTTTGTCTCTTGAATTTATAAATATTTTATTTTATCTATATAAAAAAAAATTAACGATTGTCAGCTGCATTTATTATCATTTCGCGTTTTCTTGTATATTTATTAATTTTATATTATTCATTTCATTAGATAGTGCAAGTATAAATTAAAAAATTGGTACGTCATTTCCATAGTTTTTATTCATTCATAAATCCTTTGATCCGCCCCTGTAGGTTCGCAAAGCCTTGATCACCACTGTATACAAAACATTTATCTCGCCGAAAATGATCATGATTCCGCTAAACTGAGAAAGTTTACACATGATTTATCATTTCACAACAAACATCAGCTCTCTGCAATGCAGAAATGCTCGAATTGAAGGGGAAAATTCAGGAGTTATTGATGAGAAAAATTCAGAAGTTATTATGTCGCCCCGAACGAAGTCGGGGACGACATATTGATATTGTACGCATGTTTTTTTTATCCAGGCTGTTTCTCGGAGATGGCTGGGACAATCTTCCTGAAACTTTCCTCAAAGGACGATCACTGGTTGTAGTTGTGCAGTGAGGTCGTTCAGTTCCAATATGTCTACCGTTGCCATGGAAACCTGTAAAAAGCGACAAATTTTGTCCGAGAGTGTTCTCTCTGGTCCCTTAAACGTTCGTCATGAAACTTTTCTTATTTTAATGATTAGTATCTGTAGTTGTGTAACTCGCATTTAAAATTTTCAAATAATCGATTATTGCCATGGAAACCAGGTGAAAGTTAAAATTCTTTAATTTCGATTTTCTCAATAACTAAGCAGCCAATTGTTTTGAAACTTTCAATGTTTATTCCTTGCAATGTGTCAAAGTGATTTCTACTTTTAAAATAATTGTAATGAGTCGCTCACAGTTGCCATAGAAACAAACAGAAAAAAAGATTCAGATGTACACATGTGTTCTCCAAGGTCTAGGTCAAAGGGTCAAAGTTCGTCGTATCCAATAAAAGTTCTTTTCACAAGGATTACATATTTGAAATACAAAAGCCCTAGCACTTACCGTTCAAACGTTATGGCTATGTACTATGTTCAAGACGCCCCCCCCCCCCCCTTTTTGAAGCACACAGCCAGGTAGAATACACAGATATAACATATACAACTTACTAGTAGCTTTTAAAAATCTTCATTCATAAAACTCAGTTTCCGTCACATGATATTTTGCCATCATTCATTCTCCTTCTGTTTTGTCTCTTGAATTTATAAATATTTTATTTTATCTATATAAAAAAAAATTAACGATTGTCAGCTGCATTTATTATCATTTCGCGTTTTCTTGTATATTTATTAATTTTATATTATTCATTTCATTAGATAGTGCAAGTATAAATTAAAAAATTGGTACGTCATTTCCATAGTTTTTATTCATTCATAAATCCTTTGATCCGCCCCTGTAGGTTCGCAAAGCCTTGATCACCACTGTATACAAAACATTTATCTCGCCGAAAATGATCATGATTCCGCTAAACTGAGAAAGTTTACACATGATTTATCATTTCACAACAAACATCAGCTCTCTGCAATGCAGAAATGCTCGAATTGAAGGGGAAAATTCAGGAGTTATTGATGAGAAAAATTCAGAAGTTATTATGTCGCCCCGAACGAAGTCGGGGACGACATATTGATATTGTACGCATGTTTTTTTTATCCAGGCTGTTTCTCGGAGATGGCTGGGACAATCTTCCTGAAACTTTCCTCAAAGGACGATCACTGGTTGTAGTTGTGCAGTGAGGTCGTTCAGTTCCAATATGTCTACCGTTGCCATGGAAACCTGTAAAAAGCGACAAATTTTGTCCGAGAGTGTTCTCTCTGGTCCCTTAAACGTTCGTCATGAAACTTTTCTTATTTTAATGATTAGTATCTGTAGTTGTGTAACTCGCATTTAAAATTTTCAAATAATCGATTATTGCCATGGAAACCAGGTGAAAGTTAAAATTCTTTAATTTCGATTTTCTCAATAACTAAGCAGCCAATTGTTTTGAAACTTTCAATGTTTATTCCTTGCAATGTGTCAAAGTGATTTCTACTTTTAAAATAATTGTAATGAGTCGCTCACAGTTGCCATAGAAACAAACAGAAAAAAAGATTCAGATGTACACATGTGTTCTCCAAGGTCTAGGTCAAAGGGTCAAAGTTCGTCGTATCCAATAAAAGTTCTTTTCACAAGGATTACATATTTGAAATACAAAAGCCCTAGCACTTACCGTTCAAACGTTATGGCTATGTACTATGTTCAAGACGCCCCCCCCCCCTTTTTGAAGCACACAGCCAGGTAGAATACACAGATATAACATATACAACTTACTAGTAGCTTTTAAAAATCTTCATTCATAAAACTCAGTTTCCGTCACATGATATTTTGCCATCATTCATTCTCCTTCTGTTTTGTCTCTTGAATTTATAAATATTTTATTTTATCTATATAAAAAAAAATTAACGATTGTCAGCTGCATTTATTATCATTTCGCGTTTTCTTGTATATTTATTAATTTTATATTATTCATTTCATTAGATAGTGCAAGTATAAATTAAAAAATTGGTACGTCATTTCCATAGTTTTTATTCATTCATAAATCCTTTGATCCGCCCCTGTAGGTTCGCAAAGCCTTGATCACCACTGTATACAAAACATTTATCTCGCCCAAAATGATCATGATTCCGCTAAACTGAGAAAGTTTACACATGATTTATCATTTCACAACAAACATCAGCTCTCTGCAATGCAGAAATGCTCGAATTGAAGGGGAAAATTCAGGAGTTATTGATGAGAAAAATTCAGAAGTTATTATGTCGCCCCGAACGAAGTCGGGGACGACATATTGATATTGTACGCATGTTTTTTTTATCCAGGCTGTTTCTCGGAGATGGCTGGGACAATCTTCCTGAAACTTTCCTCAAAGGACGATCACTGGTTGTAGTTGTGCAGTGAGGTCGTTCAGTTCCAATATGTCTACCGTTGCCATGGAAACCTGTAAAAAGCGACAAATTTTGTCCGAGAGTGTTCTCTCTGGTCCCTTAAACGTTCGTCATGAAACTTTTCTTATTTTAATGATTAGTATCTGTAGTTGTGTAACTCGCATTTAAAATTTTCAAATAATCGATTATTGCCATGGAAACCAGGTGAAAGTTAAAATTCTTTAATTTCGATTTTCTCAATAACTAAGCAGCCAATTGTTTTGAAACTTTCAATGTTTATTCCTTGCAATGTGTCAAAGTGATTTCTACTTTTAAAATAATTGTAATGAGTCGCTCACAGTTGCCATAGAAACAAACAGAAAAAAAGATTCAGATGTACACATGTGTTCTCCAAGGTCTAGGTCAAAGGGTCAAAGTTCGTCGTATCCAATAAAAGTTCTTTTCACAAGGATTACATATTTGAAATACAAAAGCCCTAGCACTTACCGTTCAAACGTTATGGCTATGTACTATGTTCAAGACGCCCCCCCCCCCCCCTTTTGAAGCACACAGCCAGGTAGAATACACAGATATAACATATACAACTTACTAGTAGCTTTTAAAAATCTTCATTCATAAAACTCAGTTTCCGTCACATGATATTTTGCCATCATTCATTCTCCTTCTGTTTTGTCTCTTGAATTTATAAATATTTTATTTTATCTATATAAAAAAAAATTAACGATTGTCAGCTGCATTTATTATCATTTCGCGTTTTCTTGTATATTTATTAATTTTATATTATTCATTTCATTAGATAGTGCAAGTATAAATTAAAAAATTGGTACGTCATTTCCATAGTTTTTATTCATTCATAAATCCTTTGATCCGCCCCTGTAGGTTCGCAAAGCCTTGATCACCACTGTATACAAAACATTTATCTCGCCCAAAATGATCATGATTCCGCTAAACTGAGAAAGTTTACACATGATTTATCATTTCACAACAAACATCAGCTCTCTGCAATGCAGAAATGCTCGAATTGAAGGGGAAAATTCAGGAGTTATTGATGAGAAAAATTCAGAAGTTATTATGTCGCCCCGAACGAAGTCGGGGACGACATATTGATATTGTACGCATGTTTTTTTTATCCAGGCTGTTTCTCGGAGATGGCTGGGACAATCTTCCTGAAACTTTCCTCAAAGGACGATCACTGGTTGTAGTTGTGCAGTGAGGTCGTTCAGTTCCAATATGTCTACCGTTGCCATGGAAACCTGTAAAAAGCGACAAATTTTGTCCGAGAGTGTTCTCTCTGGTCCCTTAAACGTTCGTCATGAAACTTTTCTTATTTTAATGATTAGTATCTGTAGTTGTGTAACTCGCATTTAAAATTTTCAAATAATCGATTATTGCCATGGAAACCAGGTGAAAGTTAAAATTCTTTAATTTCGATTTTCTCAATAACTAAGCAGCCAATTGTTTTGAAACTTTCAATGTTTATTCCTTGCAATGTGTCAAAGTGATTTCTACTTTTAAAATAATTGTAATGAGTCGCTCACAGTTGCCATAGAAACAAACAGAAAAAAAGATTCAGATGTACACATGTGTTCTCCAAGGTCTAGGTCAAAGGGTCAAAGTTCGTCGTATCCAATAAAAGTTCTTTTCACAAGGATTACATATTTGAAATACAAAAGCCCTAGCACTTACCGTTCAAACGTTATGGCTATGTACTATGTTCAAGACGCCCCCCCCCCCTTTTTGAAGCACACAGCCAGGTAGAATACACAGATATAACATATACAACTTACTAGTAGCTTTTAAAAATCTTCATTCATAAAACTCAGTTTCCGTCACATGATATTTTGCCATCATTCATTCTCCTTCTGTTTTGTCTCTTGAATTTATAAATATTTTATTTTATCTATATAAAAAAAATTAACGATTGTCAGCTGCATTTATTATCATTTCGCGTTTTCTTGTATATTTATTAATTTTATATTATTCATTTCATTAGATAGTGCAAGTATAAATTAAAAAATTGGTACGTCATTTCCATAGTTTTTATTCATTCATAAATCCTTTGATCCGCCCCTGTAGGTTCGCAAAGCCTTGATCACCACTGTATACAAAACATTTATCTCGCCGAAAATGATCATGATTCCGCTAAACTGAGAAAGTTTACACATGATTTATCATTTCACAACAAACATCAGCTCTCTGCAATGCAGAAATGCTCGAATTGAAGGGGAAAATTCAGGAGTTATTGATGAGAAAAATTCAGAAGTTATTATGTCGCCCCGAACGAAGTCGGGGACGACATATTGATATTGTACGCATGTTTTTTTTATCCAGGCTGTTTCTCGGAGATGGCTGGGACAATCTTCCTGAAACTTTCCTCAAAGGACGATCACTGGTTGTAGTTGTGCAGTGAGGTCGTTCAGTTCCAATATGTCTACCGTTGCCATGGAAACCTGTAAAAAGCGACAAATTTTGTCCGAGAGTGTTCTCTCTGGTCCCTTAAACGTTCGTCATGAAACTTTTCTTATTTTAATGATTAGTATCTGTAGTTGTGTAACTCGCATTTAAAATTTTCAAATAATCGATTACAGTGGACCTTCAGATATCCGGACGCCAGATATCCGGACGCTTCACCTTCCGGACGATTTTTCTCGGGAACGGATTTTTTCAACGTAATTTTGACTCATTTATCCGGAATTCCGCGTTCCGTATCCGGACGGCTCTTTTTTACTACAAAATGTATTTTTACGTTATAAATTGATTCATTTATCCGGACGGTAAATTTTAATTTGTACTTCCATTCTTGTCAACATTCACGCCTGAACTGAGTGATAATTGTTATCAAAACACTGGCCGGATTGATTGTTTTTACAAGACGATCACCTGTGCCAGTGTTATGAATGACTTACGATGATTAGTCCACAGATTAAGCATGCTAAGTGGGTATGGTCAAGATATACAAGAGATCGATACACATATGAAAATAAACAAATAACTGTGTTGGTAACAGAAAACAATTTTCTATTCAGTTATTTGTGACCTGGAGATATTTATAATTTGAGTACAGATCTTGTTTCAAATATTTTTCAATTTATAGACGGGACGACATAGTTTCATAATCTCGTAGTCTACACATGGCACACACACATCGGTATTGTGCAATTTTCATCCGAAGATTGGTGGCAGTTATCATCGAAAAAAAACCTAAAACATTTAATCAAATTTGAATAATTTTAAACAATCGATGATTTTACTTGGGATGACTACAGCGTAAATTTTTATTATGTCAGATTTAGCGTGGATCAGTTTTCAAATGAAAATTAGACTCGATACTTACAGTTCGCTTGGGTGTAATCAAAGCTGCACATGAGAGAATTCGCTTGGCTATGTTCATCAATTTATAGAAAATAGAGAGTAAAAACTAAGCTGGGTAATGAAAAATCTGCCCATATAAGCAGCGTTATATCCAATGTTTGTCATTCTGCTCTCCAGCTACAGTCATGTCTACACCACCGACAAAGAATGCGCGAGTCGGCATCTAGTTTTTAGCTATAAAAATATTTATTATATTTGAAAAAAGTGTAAAAGTAGTGATTATGTATACTAAAGATAAGTCTTTAAAAAATTATTAATTATTTCTAAATGATAGCATTTTAATATCTTTCTTTGTATGTAAGAGTTACAATACAAATACAGTATATTTGGAAGAGAAATCAATAGAATTCAGATATCCGGACGCTTCACTTATCCGGACAACTTGCCTGGGAACCAAAGCGTCCGGATAAATGAGGCGCCAC
>NW_026918638.1:0-14597 GCF_032062105.1 Saccostrea cuccullata | reverse complement strand
ATGATAATCATATAGGAGGCGTGAGGTATCATTAAAATGAGCTCAGTGCTAACCCTTCCCCTAGTTTCTCTTTATACTTTGGAAATACGAAGAACCTATTAGTAAGCAATTAAATTAACTTTTCTAAGGCATGCCAATGGAAAATGTATGGGGCGTATTTTTTTTTAATTTAGGGTTGAATTGAATAGGTACCCCTAGCATATTCGGAACTCGTCGGCTTATTCGTAACTGGTAAAATGGACACCTTTGTTAACTTGCGAAATAATTTCTTTATTGGGGGGGGGGGGGGGGGCTGAACTTTTATTCTACAATATTTACTCAAAACTTAAAAGCATTTCCTAAACGTTCAGTTCCTTTCAAACATCATTTTTGAGAAGTTTGCATGCGTTTGAAACTTATCATATATAAAAAATAGAACTTTAAATTGAATAGAATCCAAATTAAAACTTTTCTTACAAAATCTTTATCAAAGTGGCAAAAGCCTGCAGGATTGGAACAACCCTGGTATATACACTTGTGTATTAAAATTGATATCTTTTTAGAAAAAAAATCAGTCTGATTTCTAGTTTTTTGTCAGTTTCATCTGTTTACATTTGCTTGTTTTGCTAATATATATGAACCATTTGAAAAGAATGAATTTGATGTCGTTTTTTGTTTATACTCATGCGTAGGATTGATAAAAGTTTTTATTCATATTGAGACGCCGCCAATGCCAGGTCGAGAACTTTAAACTTTGTCCTATTTTCAGCACTCAGAGATAATGAGCAATGAGGGATCTTCTTCGTGCCAGCACCTACTGCGACACGGTACGTAGGTTTATACGGTCTCATCCGAAGAACTAGTCTCCACGTCCCACAATGGGAATCGAATCCGCGACATAAGGATCATCTCTTGACTTTACGTCTTTAACCACTGCCCTACGCGGGTGGATGTGTTGAATTATATTGATTATATACACAGAGAATCATACGCTAAAATGACGTTATAATGGGGTTACAGGGATGATCACGAACATATTACTGAATAAAGCAAGAAAAAAATATTTAGTTTATTTTTATTTTTCCAAATATGTTAAAAGTTTAGTTTTTAAGGAATTTTGCATTTGAATTATTAGTGTGTATATATGAACTTTGCTAAAACTGGTTAGCTATTTTTTGAAGCATTAGCGCGGCTCATGAAATATTCAAATGTGACAAGTCTTGGTAATTTACATACCAATGACTGACACAAAACAAAAAGATTTTCAATTAATATTCAATTCAATTTCGGCCATCGATTTTATAAAAAAAATGACTTTGTTTGTAAAATTTGTACAAGTTTTGTTTTAATAAATAATAAGTATAAAAGCTTGAAATATTATCTTGATTGTTATATCCGTGCATTTACTGTTTTCACTGGAAGTGAGGGATATTTATTTTTGATCCGTTTCGTCATTTGTAATGGTATTTTTGGCAATAAAGCACTCTATGGTTAAATTTGAGGTCATTAGCCATTGTTAAGGGTGGACATAAAGTATCATATTGAATCAAATGCTTTCCAAATGATAACGTTAGATCTCTTTTGTAATTTTATATATAATCCCTCTGTGACCAAAACCGACCCTGTTGATTTGGAGATCTAAGGTAAAAGAAAATATACTCGGAGGGAAAAAGGAACGCAGGATAACATTATTTGATATTGTAAGGACATTGATCAAAGGTACTGATGTATATACTCACAGGTTTTTTGTAGTGTTGTCATGATGATCCATTTATAATCGATCATCGGTCGGAAAGGCTGTCGATTTTATACAATCGATTGGAGATTTTAACAATCGATTAATCGGCATTTTTCAGCACATATCTTTTTTACAGTTCTCTCACTTTTATTTCAAGAACAGGCTCTTGTTATCAAAATATATATCTTTCAAGAGCTGTCCTTTGCTATTTTAAAATACATGTACTTAAAATCTGTTTAAAATAAATCAAAAGATAATGATATTTGTATTTCTAAACTGAAGAAACTAACATACTTGTTTGAATAAAATACAGTAAAATTTGTCTAATCCGGACTCTGAGTACTCCGGATTTTTGTCCATTCCGTCTATAAATTTTAGTCCCATGCACTTCTTTAACAAATTCATTAGAAAAAATTCTGTGTAGTCCGGATACTGTCTATTCTGTATTCCGAACGGCCATACTGGTCCCAACTGCTCATAATTAACGGTAATCATTCCTTCTAATCCGGCCACACCTGAGTTACTTCAAACCAATTAACACCTTTCGTGGTGGATGTAATAATCCGTGTTTACATTAGCATGATTAGTGTCATGAGACGAACTCGTGAAATGCGGCGGTGACACAGCCCACTTGAAAAAAATATTATATGATTAAATTACAATTTAAAAAAAAATAAAGTCCTTTCACTCCTTTTACTACATTATAACATAAACACAAAAATATATGTACGTGATTTACAAATCAAAATATAAATCGGGATCGAAAGTCGAACGCATTTCAAAATGGCGCCATAAAACTGTGGGGGAAGACGTAATTCTTTACATAAAAATTAAAAGTCCAGTTCAATGATTACCACATCGTAAATGATTGTGTATTACTGTTTATACATTGAATGACCTCTTTGACAAGCGAGACCCGGTCCGGTTGATATATAGTACATGTAGGCCTATATTATGCGTGCCTGTAGAATTTGATTTAGGTAACATTTCACCCGACTTTCAAACTTCGTGAACAAATAAGAAAATACAGTAAGTAATGTGAGACTATTTTATAATTTCTAGACTCCAAAATATTGATTGATTTCATCATTTAATTATATTTATGATATGTATATGATGTACTTATAAATAAACAATGAAATTTTCAAAATTAATACTTTCCTGTATTTTTCCTGCACTCCGGATTCTGTCTAAACCGGCCAAATTTTATGGAACTGGCGGTAGTCAGTTCGGACAAATTATACCGTATATTAATTTTCAGTATTTGGGAGGATTCACCTGTCATACGGAATCACAAGGAATTTGCAATATTAAATGTCTTATAACAGTTTAAAAACTTAATTCCATATACACTTTAGATAATCATGTAAATTAAAACCTGACCTGTCAATGCTTACTTTTCCCTGGCCAAGTAATTCCTTATCATGCAAAAATCTGTATTACTGAAGTCATTAATCAAACTGCATATATACTGTTTTTAGAATTTCAGTCTGTGCAATGCACCTTTACTTACATAATTTAACAATAAAATTCTAATTTTTATAAAATGGAGTGCCTATTTTATGCAAAGGGTTACCGATTCGATTATTGGCCGATGATCAGTCGGTTAGGGTCAACCGATGTTACCGATTAATCGATTCTGAGTTTCAACCGATTTGACAACACTAGTTTTTTGGTAGACAAAGTACATACTAGGCCAATATTCTTAAAATATCACATAAGATCGGAGTTCAAATTTGTTTATTTATCCCAAATGCAAAGAAAAAACTATATCAGATTTCATGCTAGCTTTCTATGAATTATATAATCAAAGGTAAACTCAACGAAACTTGCCTCACAGTATATGTGTAAGCATGCTCTCTATGTATGATATTTTGTTGATTCTTATTAAGAGGATAAAAGCATATTTTTTAATACCCATTGCTCAGTGTTCCCAGAATGACTACTGTTTAGTAGTACTGTTTAATTTCAAATCATGCTAGCCTAAAAAAATTCTTTGTGTGTTGAGTTTATTAGTTTAAAAACATATCGATATTTCCTTTTGAGAACCTATTTTATATTATACAGCACTATTAAATTGCCACATTTAAATAGATAACGACTGTGTGATGGTGGATTGGGGAAGACAATTTACAAAAGTCAGTTTATAGCAGATATTCATTGAACGAGTGCGTAAATTACTCTAAAGGCTGACTGCTTCATGATCATAAGGAATTATTACTTTTTTCTAAATTATCAAGTGAAAAAATAAAAATATTACATGTATTATTCCTCGCTTTTGCAAAAGCGAGGAGACATTAAATCTCATTTGTCTTCCAGTAAGTCAGTCTGCCTTTACTTCAGTCACAAAAACTTGAATCTTGCCCATAACTTTTGATTTAGTGGAGCTATAACTTTCATATTTCACATGTGTAATCCATGTGACAAGACCTTTCTTTAGGTACCATATTTGACCTTTTGACATTGATCTTGGAGCATAACAAAATTTTACAGGCAAAATTTCCAAACTTTAACTTTGACCATAACCTTAAAACGGTAGGTACTAGGACTTTAATTACATTTATATTCTTTGTGGAAAGACATTTCATTGAATACCAACAACTTTGACATTTTGACCCAGACATTGGAGATTTACATACAAATGGAAAAAAAAAACTTTAACCTTGGCCATGACTTTTGAACGGTAACTAAGTACGAGGATTTCATTCTTAACATATGTAATCCTTTTGGCAAGACCTGTAATTGAATACAAACAACTTTGACCTATAACCTTCGAGATTTATGTCCTTCTGAAAAAAAAAAGTTGACCATAACATATTCTTCCAAAGATAATACAAGTAGAAGCAAGAAATCATTGATGTTAGCCATCAAATGTCGCCCTGTAAATAAATGATTTAATAAGATATCATGCTTTAGATGTGCGTAAAATTTTATCTTTAGATTTAGTCTTGAGGCATCAATAGAAATTAGTCTTGATTATGCATCGAACTGCCTCGACTTGTCTGATAAAGATTTGCATTCTGAAAGATCGAAACTCTAGTCATGAAGATTTACGAAAAGCTTCCAATCGGATAAAAATCAAACAAACACGATATCGTTTAAAACTTTATAATTTCCTCAAGTAACTGTTGGCTGTATGAAATATAAATTAGAATCAGAAACACGTTTCTCGTATCATCAAAAATAGATTTGACCTAATGAAAACAAAACAAAAACTGTGTAACGGACGTTCTTATCGGATGCCTAATTATAAAATCCAATGTTCGAGAAAAAAAGGGGACCTCTCGTTATGTCGGTAGTAATGATAAGCAACTTTTTATATATTCTTAATCTTTATGACACACAGTCATATATATTTTCAAAGATGTTACATATGGAGGTTAATATATTATGTATTTCGTAATCTATGAAGGGGAAAAACTCTGATGTATAATCTTTTTAATTTTAGATAAACTTTAAATCTGAATAACTTCTCCCACCTCAATCCTCATAAACCAAAAGTTAAACTTGTATGCATAGAGCAACCCGGTCCTCCGGGCTGCAATAAAGACCAAAGTAGAGAAATTGCAACTCTAGAAAATGCAAAATGCTTTTTTAAACAACTCTTTCTTTATCTAATTTCATAAAATTGCAGTCAAATCATTAATACCAGTTCAAAACATGTTGACCTGAAATCCTCTCATCTGAAGATCAATGTCGGCAGAAATTACAAATAAACACCTATTCACAGGCTTATCAGATTATCGCATACTTTCGAAACACAGACAGGGATCCAAATAAGAACTTTGTTTCTTTGTTGACGGAAAAGAAAATATTTTATAAAGGTACATGGCCACAGATTTGAAGTTTCATTTGGTATTAAAAAGCAAAGTTAAATTTCACAAATGCTTGTTTCTGCTGTATACATCCGATGCTTCATGTAACTAGAAAAATATATATGCAAGAGTAACATTCTTGCTAAAAAAAAACAATAAAATCCAGAAAATTCATAGTAGAAATGTTCGAAAGCAAAACATACAGTATATTGTCAATCTGTGTAGACGTGAGGAACAAACTTAAATAAGTGAACGCTCCCGGTGAATAGTAAACATCAACAATAACAGAACTCATGCCTTGTTCAGTGTATACAAAACTGTGTACGTTTCACGGATGTGATCAATTTGCATAATTCTGTACACAACAATTAATGCGGAATGACGATACACATGTACTTGTGAAGGGGCTTGGTTTTCAAACATCTCTACTCTGAATATAATTATTATTCTGGATTAAAGTCTTAATATTTTTTCATGAAAACACAACCCATCCAATAAATTACAATAACTTTAAGATGAATCAACACTTTTAATATTATTTGTGTGAAATGCAATTAAAATATATAACTCGTGATATTTTACATAAAATATTAACTTCAAATCTGTCTCCATGCACCTTTAAACTATTGTCCATTGAGTAAATCCGAAACCGTGTGACAGAAGGTGCAGTCCTATTTATCTTAAGGTCTTAGCTGTTCCACGTATTAGAAATCACTTTTTATTTTCGAGAAATTGTTTTGCGTTATAATTGCAACACGGTCTTTTCACAAGAATGTTATTTTCGTATATATTTTACTAGTTACAATTAGCATCAGATGTATACAGCATAAAAGCATTCGTGAAATTTTGGTCTTGCTATTTAATAACAAATATAAAACACACAGAAATAAAGTGTAATAAAAATTGATGATCTCAATAATATCAAAGATATCACCCCATTCCCCTCCCCCTCAAACTGTTTTTTTACTTAGTAGAAAACATATTTAGGAAGTCCATGTATGTTTTAAGTTTTACCTTACCGAATATCTCATATTCAATTATATAATACTTAGCGTTACATAATTGTACCTTAAGATAAACAATTAAATTTACAGAAGGACAGTATCAAACATAGTGCCTTTTCCATGAAAGCAGTATAATAGTATTTACATTGAAATACGTTTAGTGTAAAATCCAACTAATGTATCCTTAAACTTTTTATGTGTACATTAGTACATGTATTATCATATCCCAGTCATTGACGTCTAATTTTCAATTTTGACCATAATTTTTTTAACCGGAAGAATACTATTTATTGATAATATGTATCTATTTCTCTGTCTCTCTCTCCCTCTCTACCCGTAGGTTGTACATTAAAATAAAATAACTGATGGTCTTGTCACTACACAAATTTAATTAGAGCAATCATTTGACATTTAACAACCACTTGACCCCTGTAAAAACAAAAACACAAAAACAAAAATTAACTTCCCTGTTGTCAATAATAACATTATTTCATTTCATTGTTGCTCTCATTTTAAATGTATTTTGAAGTTGTTATGAAATTTGATATTGCAATGGCCGATTTATTGTTGATCATTTAAAGCATGTATTATCCGTGGGGGGTCAATTATGATTCATGTTTATGATTCATGTTGTTTTTTTTCGTTTAATGTGTTTCAATTGTAGCAAAAATGCATATAAAAACAGTATCTTGATTAACAGAGAAAATGTAATTGTCTGATTAAACATATCGTGGGAAATGTTCATCAACGTCATTTAATTCTTTCTGTCTAATACTAGACTAAAATGAAATCATTTCTTTTTACGTTTAGAAAAAAATATATAAGATTTACATTTTTTAAAAGAGAAATTATTTTATTTTTTATTAATAATATCTGTATTTATTTCATTGAAACACTTGAGCATTAAGTCCATAATCAATCAATCTTTGAAGTTTTAAAAAAATATTATTCTTTTTATCTGCATGTATATGCGAAGTACTGCCTAAGTGAAACTAACATATACGTAATAAAAGCGTCAATATCTGAAACACAAATGCCATTAATGAAATGTTTCCGCATTAGATTAACGCAGAAAAAAATATTATAATGCTAATGGAAACGTTTGCTGAGTGATAAAGAATTCATGGGGAACATATCGTTTTGATTCCCAAAATGACTCTGATTGTGTGGACGTTAGTTTTCTGTCTTCTGATGCACGGACCTGTGACTGAGGCCTGTCCTAGTGTCTGCAGCTGTGAAAGAAATACCCTCTGTAATGGGACATATGTAAACTGTTTGTATAGAGGTTTGACTGAAGTACCTACCAACATCCCCACAGATTCATGTTCCTTGTACGTAACTATTTTATGTGTATTTATGTATATAAAGGAATTTATGCGATCTAAATGCGTACAAAATTTCGAATTTTTATTAATCACCATTTTGTGTGAATTCATGGGTCCCAAAGGGATTTTCCGGATTTTATATTTAAGCGCCCTCTAGTTACGGCTATTTAAGCCTTATCCTTATCAAAATAACTTTGGGCTCCAAAATGTGGTTTACAAATTTAAACCACCTCCACTCCTTGAATCCTCCATGAGTGTTGTTATTGTAGAAAATACAGTCATGTACTAGTTTCTTTTGTTTGAGGTACCTATTCACGTTATTGCATAACAATTATTGTAGAAAACAAATGTACTAGTTTCTTTAGATAAGGTACCTATTGTTATTGTTTATAATGTAATTCAGTTAATTTATTAAATCTATTTTTGTACATTCTTCGCGTTATTATGAAACCCCTTTCACTTAGATAGAAAATGGAGATCTTGTTTTAATAATTGAGAAAAAAGGGATCGTTTCGATGTCATAAATTATTCAGAACAATTATTTCAAAGAACAATGTTCACTTTTGCCTTATTTGGGCCTGTGAATTTCTGAAAAACTGAAACTGCATAATTTTAGTTATCGATGCATTAAATATCACTTAGATCGTTGATGACTGCGTATCCATGAAAAATGACGTAATTTTCTGGCTAGTCAATGCATTATGATGTCAAGAAATGCGTCAATTTCCTCATTTTCTGAAAAAGTCTACAAAAACAGCCAACTTTTAAAGCTATTTTTTTATATTTGATATAGAACGCAACCTCTGATCTAAAATATGCAACTAGTAAAAGATAGAACTGTGTCTGGGGATTAATGGACATGTTTTATTTTTTAGATCAGAGAGTGCGCTCATATTTTTTCTTCACTGAAAATACTCAATTATACCTGTTTTATTACCAAAAAATTCAAGAACATTACAATTTCACAAAGCCAGTTCTCCTAGACCTGGACTTTTAGAAGAAATTGGTTAATAGGATATGAAAGCGCCAAGTCTCTATTTTATTTTAATGCTTCAAATAGAAAATCAAGTGTTGATCAATTAATTGGTATTTCTACTTTATCCATTTTATGCATAAAGTGAACAGACTTCTTTGCAAAATCTCTTGACTGCATCATTAGATAAGTCCAATAACGATTCTAGTGCTGTAAATACCCCAATGCAAATATTCTTCAAATATCTATTTAATAAGATTCGGACCTTAAACATTCAATACCAACATTAACTTTAAGAAATGCTGACTTGACATTCCTTGCAAAAAGTTTTTATTGATTTTAACTATACATTTTTTTTAAATAATACTTCGACCAATTTTAAATTAAAAACCTTAGCAACATTCAACTGACAAATTTCTGATTTCTATAAAATTTGTAGCATTGATTTAGAATGATTGTAATCATCATTTCGAATACGATAATGAATTCCTTTGCATAAACTTTGTTAATCTAAGAAAATGAAAAAAAAACAATTTAATGTAATGAACGGTAATAAAGGTTAAAAATCTCTTAGAACAATACCAATTTTGAGCATAGGAGGCATTGACCTCGAATACATCGGAGGTGAGATCTAGTACAATGGAGGTGTTTCAACATTTAATCCATCGTTTTGCTTAGAGATCGGTCTGTGCATAAAACATTCATGAAACGTTTTTTGTACATTAATACTATTTGAAGATTTTTCATGTAACATTCGGAGAAGAGCGATATGCTAATAACAGTCATTACTAATCAATAGATAGGGCTGATGGCGGTTTTGACCAGTCAATACAGAATGCTTACTCCTCTATGGCACCTGATTCCGCCTATAATTTTTCTCGAGTTTAATGCCCATTGCATAATTTGTTTTGTTTAGTGGATTTTTGAGATTTGTCAAATGAGTTTTCCCGATATATTGATCAACTCGATATAGAAATTGAAGCGTAATCATCATACTATAATTTCATTTAACTTAATGACAAAGGTGGATAACTGGGGAGTGGGCTTTTAAAAGAAAATATTTAACATAATTGAATGTTTTTGTACATTTTCAAAATTTCTTGGAGGGAAAAAAATCACCGCGTTTGAAGATAATGTCTTCGACTGTTTGATAAATTTAGAAATCCAATTGTTGTATAAACCTTAGATTGAGGCCGGCTTTTTTGTTGCTCACTACGAGTATTTTTTCTAGTATTTTATACTTTCCCAGCTTTGGAATTAATTCTAAATTGTATTTAACAATTAATCAAACATTAAATTTCAATTCCTGATAATTTACTTACCTCTAAACGTTAACATATGGCTGTCTGTGGTTACGGACGTCGAAAGGGAACTCTTTCAAACCAACATTACAAAACTACATAGACAGGACTGTTTTGGACCATTAAAAGGTAAATAAAGTATCAAATATAAGAGTTAACATATGAATTATTATAGGATACGATTCTAAAAGCCAGAGAAAACTTAGACAACACAAACCTTAATTAGCGACAAAACTCGTCGCCGTAAATCAAAGGTTTTTACAACGCTTTGATACGTAGCTCTCTGCTTTATCTGTCCGAATTATTTCAAGCAGAGAGCTACGAGGGTCATTCAAAAAGTTCGTAGACTTTTATCCTAACTTTTTTATTTAACGTCATATTATATCCAAATTTGGTACAAATATTTTAACAACAGATTCAAAAAATTTGAGTAAAAAATTGGAATTGGAATCTTTATATTTATTAAAATTACCAAGGATTTAGAACAGCAAAAATGGGGTCAAGGAGCACCGTCAAAATTGAGTAATTTACTAATTTTTACTTTATTGTATTTACAGCCATACCAATAATAAATGGAGCTAAAACGAAATAAAATCTACATGTTTAAATAAAGTATTGCTGTATTAGTTAAAATGAAATCAGGTTATGTAATTCGTCGCTCCATTTAAAAGATATCAGTTTCTAAATACATATGGACTTGATTAAAAAAAGCAAAAAACCATGACCTTGGAGGACGTCACGGAGCAGCAAGTAGCAATAAAATTGTACTTTACATTTGGCAAACTTCTACAAGCTTTAACAAAATCCGTATAAACCAGGATCTGTATGTAGAATAATCTGTGTATTTGTATTAAATGGAAAATACAATATTTGAGTGGTAGCGAGTTTGAATCGGACGATGGATTGTCTGCAAAGAAACAGGTTATAGTTAAAATATTGTCGTAAGAGTTAGGAACGTCATTGAGCGTGATGTATGCTTCACTGTTGCAGAATTAATAGAGTTACATGGTAAATTAAAGAATTTGAAAACAATGTCATTCTTATCCAAGCTATATTTGTACAATTGTTCGCAAACAAGGTGTTAAGTGTTATGGATATGCTTTTCTTGAATGGAGAAGACGCTACAAACCGTGTTTGAAATTAAGAAAATTTTGACAAACTTTCTTAACGTTGTCCTCGACGTTACAATGTTGGTTAACCGTGCTCCGTGGTAACAAAACATGTTGGTTTAAATTTTGGCTAACATAAGTTTTGTTTAATCAAATTGAATGAAACTTCACACTTCGACAAAATAAATGTCTATGTTTACCAAAAGTGTTGATCTATAATCTTGTATTTATTATATGACGATAAGGAGCATTGTCTACTTATTTTTTGAATGACCCTCGTACAGTTCTGCAGCTAGTTCATACCTTTAGCATGCTCCGACCGTTGAAGCATTGCTTTTCAACCTTATTTGAGGTAGTTGTTGTGATGTCGAAATTCCACTTCACGAGCACTGATCCTCCTGTGAATATGTTTTGAAATCCAGTGAATATGAAGTCACTGTGTTAAGAACTGTTTGCGCTTTTAAAAAATTATACAGGGACTATAAATAGACTATATAATATAAGGTTTAATTGTATTTTAAAGGGGCTTGGGTTGTGGCCATTTTCAGACTATTTTGTCCTCCTTTATAAGAGTAGTTCCATTTAAAGGCATACAAAATTGATCAAATTTTAAGACTAAAATGAATGAATTTTCTTTGCCGAATGAAGGATTACAGCTTAAGATTTTATAACTTAAAATTTAAGTTATATCTGTTTGGTAATCTGTTGACCCCCTAGCCTCCTTAAGTTAAAAAATGAAATACTATGGTAATCTAGATACCGGTAAATCCATAATAACAATTCTACTGAATAGTTTTCAGAGAACTTCAATTTAATCAGATAGCCATGCTTGGAGGTAACGCCTTCGATGCTTTGTCAAATTTAGTAAGACTGTAAGTACATGTACATGTATATAGAGAAATATATTAATGAGAGTATGTTCTGAGGGGATAACATAATTCAATATATACATTAGAAAATAATGCTATGTTCTAATCATGATTTATGCAAGTTAAAACAATGGGCTTGAAAATCAAGTTTTATTGATACAAAATCTTGGTATACCTAACAATCATTTACAAATCCAAATTTGAACAATCTATATTACGAGGGTTGTCCCGTAAAATCGTGGACAATTTGTCAAGTGTAAAAAATAAACATTACTGCGTTCTGAAATTTTCACTATTATTTAGTACATATTTTAATAATATACACAGCAAATTTCAGATGAATATATGCAAAAATAAACAAATTATGAGATTTTAAGCCATGTATTGTATCACCTTACGGTGCATGGATTATAACGTCAAACTGTACTCGCCAGGGACTCGATCAAAAACACTTCGCTAAGAAAACTCCTATTTCATTTGTATGCTTAAGATATGGTGATATTTTTATAATTCTTTTTCTTCTATGGTCATTTCAAGTCTTAATGTGTACAACATCGAAATAAAACTGAAATGTTCTCCGATGCGCCGTTACGTCATAAAATATCGCCATTTTTCGTGTGTTGTGTTTACCTTTTTCCCTTTTCAAATGCTCGAGAAACTGCCAAAAATTAAGCAAATGCCTTAAAATTTTTACAAAGACTACAAAATTGATTGTGGAATTGAATTAGGATAATTTTAATCCAAATCTTATGTATTTAAAACTTTTATTTTGAATTCGACTTGTGTATTCTTTAATAAAACCTTTGTTTTGTTTTTTTTACTGTGCTCCTAGCTGCAATAATGTAGCCCTCTCCGACTTTTTTTATCTGATGTTTTCTGGAGAGGGCTACAATTCCATCGCATCTCCGTAATGGTGCAAATATTTTTTTTTTAATATGAGCGACTGTAGGCAAAATAAATTATTTTTACATTCAACTTACTTCTAATAAGACGAAATTTTTATTCACTGTCAACAACATATCCCGTTAAATGCGAAAAACTTGTAAAATAACTCTGCAAGTTTCCTGGTAGTTTACTTCAGCAGCCATGACAGTTTACGCGTGACGTAATGAGACTTTCGCTTGAAATTTAGAACAACTGAATAAAGCAATTATCGGTGTTTATAAATGATTGTACTGAATTTCATCACAAAAACATAGGTATATAAAACCATTTTAAGTGTTATTTTTATGCAAGCAGCGATAATTATGCTTAAAATAAGGGAATTCCAAAAAGATCCGCTCCTATAGAACCTAAATTCTCATTGGCTGTCCCAAAATACAATCTATCAAGGTCAGTAAACATGGCGGATAAATTCGAGTTGTGATGTTGACATACACGAAAAATAAGCGATATAGGGATCGTTCTGTATATTTTTGCATTGATTTACGTCTTGGATGACTACTTATTTGGAGTCAAGGTAAGAAATGTTAATTAAATAGCCATTTACTGATAATTTGAGCCGAAATCCGTGCGGGAGCGAATCACACCCGCGGCTGCACCATTAGGAAGATCCTAAGGAGTTGTAGCCCTCTCCCAAAAAAAAAAAAAAAAAAAAGGGAGAGGGCTACATTATTGCAGCTACTGTGCTCCGTATCATAATAAAATCTTTATTTTTGCCTATTTTTTATCAAAAAAATTATCATGCAAATAAATTTGATAAATTTGATAAATAAACATTTACTGAAATTTTCCGCTTAGTGCGCCTATTACTTTTTGAGAAAAACGCTTTGTCCACGATTTTACGGGACAACCCTCGTAAATGTACAATGTACCTAAACCAAATATTAATAGACAGTATAAATAGATTTGATTTCAACGCGAAAAAATAACCAAAAAAAATAAATGAAACAAGCAAAAAAGAGCATTAATACATGTTGCTTGAATCTCATTGCAAAGTACCATTACACAAATAATCATAGTTCAATTTTTTACTATTATTTAGTTATTTTCTTTTGCGATTTAACAATGCTAGCTGTTAATCCAATATTGTAATTTAGTAATGTAATTTGCTTACTCCATATAAATGGCGTTAAATTTAATTATTTCAACATACAATCTACCTTTTTTTAACAAAAAAAGATGAATGGTTGATTGATTGTTTGTTGTTTAATGTTTTGTTCGAGAATTTGTCACTCTCACTGGGACCTCGCCATATACTGTTGAAGGGTTCGAAGTTTACTCTTTCACTGTCCCCTGCCTTAATGTGTCATCAAATTGACTGATTTTTTTAAACATAACGCTTAAGCTTAAATTTCATTAATAGATTTATTTATTGATCATTTTGTATTGTGATAATTACGAAAATCTCAAACACCTGTAAAAAAAAAACCAATTACATTGTAGTCTAAACTTTTTTTCCCAATGAAATCATTACATTCACAGTATAAATCAATTCCAATACAAATAAATGCATATTGTAAACTAATAAAAAAAGTGTCAAAT
>NW_026918637.1:0-14921 GCF_032062105.1 Saccostrea cuccullata | reverse complement strand
ATTAGCTGAATTCGTTAATTTTTAATTTCTAGTGAACATAATAACAAAACAACAATCAATTACATCAGTACCTTGGCAAATTTACGAAAATTATATTTAAAAAGCTTGATTCTTATCAACTCTTGTGTAGACTTTGTAAGCATTATTTAAACATTCTACATGTTTTTAAAAAGAAAAATTAACTTGTTTTGTTGATGTGAGCTAAGTACCTATTCCTTATAATTTTCACAAAAAACTTTAAATAATATTAGTTGACTTTCCTACAGTCATTTGAAATCGTGTCCTAAATTTGTCTGGCCAATGTGTTTGTAGTAAAATATGTACTTGTATTGTAGACCATTATGCTTTTCGGCTCATTCACTGGATTGGACCATTGTTTGCTGTGAGCACCCCTGTGCGCAATGACAACAATATCCATACAATTAGTTAGTTTCCTCGACCTGTTTAAGGCAACATTTCACATTAAATTTCAAGGCCGTGACTAGGCTCAAATTTTTAGTGGGGCAATGCATCTGGGGACTTCCCAAGTCCCAAGCGGGTCCAGGGTAGTTCCGATGGTGCCCGGTTTCATGAGGAGATGGGAATCCCGAAATATGGCTATAAGTTTATTAAAGACCTACTACCGGGTATTTGAAATTCGTTACTTTTTTTTAATTTTCGCTTGCGTCGTACAGACGTTATAGTCTTTCTGCGGAGTAAGGAGATGATTCTTTCGTCGCGAGTTTGAATCTCATTCTGGAAACCTGTCCTTCGGGTGAGATTCTAAAAATTGAAGTCGCATGCTGCTGTATGATTTAAATTTGCATCCCTCCACCGGCAAATTGTGGTGTCTCAAACTCTCAATATCAGTGAAAAATTCTCGAGGGGGACGTTAACAATAAAGTAAACAAAAAACTTATTGACATATTTTTACATGCGTTTTAAACAATTATGAAGCATCTAATAGTAAGATGATCGAATTACAGAAACTGAAACAAAAGTCAAAAGCATTAATTTAGTAAATAGAAGATAAATTTGGAAATAACGAACTACAGTATTCGAGCTCAATAAAAAATGTGAGTAAAGCAAACCCCGGACATTAAAAAAAAAATCAGAGATAGGTCAAGTATTATGTAGGAGTAACCATTCTTTTGTCATGATAGAAAAAAAACTGAAAATTCAGTGTATAAATATTGGCCAAACAATTACATGTAGTTAGTAGGAAAATTGTCAGTCAGCATTTGATTAAATGATAGGTTGCATTTGTTGACGAGATGCCTCATATTTTCGACTAAACAACTTGCTAAATGAAGATAATAAACGCGACTTTTGTTATCCTTGTTCCATCAAGTTGTTTGTCAATAGCTTGTCTAGTTTAGAAATTGTTCATGCGTAGAGTTCGCGCTCGTGTATCACTCTAACTGAGAGATATACCGGTAAACACTATAGGAAGGTACATTACTAAAAGGGAAGTTGACGATTTAAATGCTGCAGTCATAAAGTTTATCATAAAACATTCCTGTTAAGTTACAGTGTACCATTAACGTCTTTTTCTAGTGGAGTTTCCCAACATGAAACAATTGTCTTAAACTTTGTTGTCTCTCTTATTTCAAGCTCATTAGTGATTTAAATTCAAGTGACGTGGTCTTCGTTGACCCATTCAAATATAATGAAGCGCATTGAAGTGGTAGAGTTTTTCATTTGAGTGGAAAGTTTAGGTGTTTCTTATCGAATTTCAATGGCTACATAATGAAACGCCAATTCTCAAGAAACGAGAAAATAAATTCGTCGTAATGTTCTAGGAAACCCTAGCAACAAGAATTACACTGACATGGAGATTTCATAAAATTAAATGAAAGAATTAGAGACATTTCTGTAGAACAGTTTTGCAACGAATATGTAAACATAATTTCGAATTTATCTTCAAGTTGTTTATTAAAGTTACCAAATTACATATTCAACAAAATGGATTTTTTTTGTTTAAACGAATGTTTGGGTCTTCTTATCGAATGTAAATTATAACAATATGATACGCTCATTTCTAAAGAAGTTATGGTCAACATTCATGCATGTGCGTAAAATTAAAAATACACTTGAATAAGTATTTTTAAATACCTTTGGATAAAATGCTTTAATATTAAGTATATCAAAATATAAACTGTAGATAGTGTACACAAGGTGATATGGTTATTACGCATATGCATCCACATGCGCATGCGGGCAATGCTAAAATTTAAATATACTTGGTATACTTCCAGGAAAACGTTGAAGTCTAAAATGCATAGAATTTGTCTGATTAAATGAAGCTTACGTGGGATTTGGCACCAAAAGGGAGTTGGGGAGCGTTAAGGGAACACCTGTAATGGCTTTTCATCAATGCAGACTGCTATTTCCTTGCCCAATCTTTCCTGCAATAAACCACTTTCGAAGAAATGAGCGTGTCATTATGTAATAACCATTGTCCAAAATTTCATTGAAACGGAAGATTTTACCATTTCAATAACATGAATAAGGCTTGTTGTATCCGTTGATTATTTTTTCACGTTATATTTTTTTTCATTTTTTCCCACAAAATATATACATCAGAAAGTAATTACCATATAGATCTATATATAATTGTTCCAACATGTCTCTTTCTGATACCTATGCAATACATTATCTGGACTTTAAATAACATTAGGTTTTCTACTACATTGAATACAGAAGGCACTGTGGCAACGCACTTTGAAAAAATTACGCACTTTGGGACCAGGTTAACGCACTTTGAAAAAATTATTTTTTTTTCAAAGTGCGTTAATATCGACCATATTAACGCACTTTGAAAAAAAAATTCTGCATGTCTTAATCAATATTCATTCAAATCTTAGGTATGATAAATTATCATTTGAACCTGATTTGATACTTTTTGTCCCCCGCTTGAAAAGTGGGAGATATTAATTTGGGTCTATCTGTCAGTCCGTCCGTCTAGCTGTCCGTCCATCCGTCTTTCTGTAACGCTTTCGTTTCCACACGATGTCTCGCCAACCCTTTGAACATTTGCAATGAAATTTAACATAACAGAATCCCTTTGGCCTTAGGAAGACCCCTTTTGAATTTTGGGTCAAAAAGTCAACATTCAATGTCGTAAAGAACTACGAACGATAGTATTATTCTTCCGCCTATCTCTTAGTCAATTCTCAAAAGTTAACATATTGGAATGATCCAAAAAAAATCTATAGATATTTATATGAATTTTCATAAAACCTTACTTATTTGGGGTACCAAAGAGAAATAACTCTATAATTTTGGCAAAACTTGTGTTTTGAAATACCTGGAGTTTAACAGAGAGATTATGAGATATGGTATCAAATTAATATCGAAAAGCAGACAGGTACTGTAGATTCCTTAATATAAGCGAGGAATTAATTTCTGCGTAATTTCGCGAGAAGTATCACTCGCGAAAAAAATATTACTCGCTTTTATTTTTCTGGTGCTTAAATCTATGTAAAATCTGTTCATTAACCGTTCATTCGCGAATTATAATTCTAGCGATTTGACGTTTGAGAGCCAGTTCGCGATAAAAACACTCGCAAAAATAAGGAATTTACAGCTAGTAATTAATATTCTGATTTTCCTGAAAATGAACATAAATACACTTTGAGATTTAAAAGAACAAAATTTCGATTTACTACAGACTTCCTTGTACAGTGCTTATACTGTAATTAGAATGCTCTTTTTTTTCAAATATCATTGACACTTAAGGTAACGAGTTATAAAAATAGATATATCTGGGTGGGGATGATAAAGAGTTGAGCTGATAGACCTTAATTCAGCCAGTCTTTTCTTCGTTTTCCGTTTCTTGGTTTTCTTCAATCCATCAGTTTTTAGAAAGAAACACATCAAAGTAAGGGCACCGCAACGCGGAGCATTCCTTCCCAAAAAAGCATGTTCAGTAAATCATTTGACATCGATCCCGATACAAATTACGTCAATTCCACACAGAAAAAAACTAACATACACATAAAGTAATAACACACATAATCGCATCACTATATCCCATCATACGTTGCGAGGGGATAATACTGTTGTCTTTTTCTAAAATATAAGTCTAACTCCTTTTGTTTCATAAAAATTTTTTTCAAAGTGCGTTAAATGTTTACATCGTGTAAAATTATGATGTACAGTTTTAACGCACTTTGAAAAATTTTTTCAAAGTGCGTAATTTTTCAAAGTGCGTTGTAACAAGGCACATAAAGTGGAAACGTTAGAAAGAAGAGAAACATTACAAAAAAGAATAGATTCACTTACGACATATATCTATAAGATACATCAGTATTTCCAAAACCGAAAAATCTTGAAAACAATCAATAATGATATCAATGGTTTCTCCCTCGAAATTATTTGTGACTGCTTCAAGTTTTCTCTGGCTTTTAGAATGATATCCTATAATGATTCATATATCTGACTCTTATATTTAATACTTTCTTTACCGTTTAACGGTCCAAAACAGCCATGTATATAGTTTTGTAATGTCGGTTTACAAGAGTTCCATTTCGACGTCCATAACCACAAACACTCATTTGTTAGTGTTGAGAGGAAAGTAAATGACCAGGAATTGTAGTTGAATGTATGCTTAGATAATAGATACCATTTGAAATTATTTTCAAAGCTGGAGAAAGTATAAAATACACGAAATAAATACCTAAAGTGGCGACGAAAAATCGTCGGCGTAAATGGAAGGATTTTACAACGCTTAGATCTGTAGCTCTCTGCTTTATCTGTCCGAATTTTCTCAAGCAGAGAGCTACAGTTCTGCAGCTAGGAGTAAGTATGATTGCATTTCATTTCCTGATTTTTTTTTATAATATCAACTTTTCATTTCCGACATCTTTTAGTTTTCATTACCGACATTTTATCCCAATTCCGACATTTCCTCAGATAATAGCAGATTTGAAGACTTTTCCAATGTGTAGAGCAGTGTAACACGTTATCAACGGGAGTAAGAACTTTAGGTACCTAGACATTGTATGTATAGATTGATTTATTTTTTTGTTATCAATAAATCTATAGCGTTTTATATATTCTATATCGATATTTTACAAAACGTTAATGTCTAATGTATTTAAAGTAACCTTTGTCGGTCTTTTTACTAACTTAGAAAGCACCGACGTATTTTTATAAATAAATTGATTCATAATTTTTTTTCTTTTTTTTTAATTATAAATTCAAAATTAAAAAAATCGATGAAATTTTTAAGGATCAGTGAGTTTTTTTTTTTTTTTTTTTTGTTTGTTTTTTTTTTTTTTTTTTTTTTTTTTTTTTTTTTTTTTTTTTTTTTTTATTTTTTAGAAAACTTTGACAAGGCAGTACAGTGTATCTATTACTGTTGTTCACAGTATGTTATCATGATATATTTTGCTTAAATCAATCCATTGAATTTGATCTGTTCATATGTGGAGAAGTTTATGTGCGATATTGGTGCTGATTCATGTACTGTGTGTATTGGTTATTATTAGTGATTGAGAATATAAACTATTGTAATATATTATTGTTGTATGATATATATTTTTTTAATATAAAATGGTATATTTATCCGCCCCTTAGTAATGATACACATTCGATATGCCAAAATGAGATGATTTAAATAACTTACTGAAGGAGCCTAGGGGCTTTCAGCACAATTTGAATCATAAACGCCCTGCAGGGCTGATACTGCTATTGTGAAGTCAATATCACACCCTTAGTATATTTAACCACAAAAACAGTACTTGTGATCATACACAATTTTTAGTGGGTACATATTCTCTAAATTAAATTTTAACTTTTTGAAAATAAGGTTAATCTTAATTTTCAATTCATTTACTAGATTATTTTCAAAATTACAGATCGAGTGCATTGAAATAGAAGTAGAAACAACCCCAAATCGTATGAGACACTGTAACGTTTTTACAAAGTACAAATAATTGTTTAATAGGTCCGCTTAGGATTCCTTCTTAAGTATCACGTTTATAATATGAATCAAACAAACTTCAACAACAATGGCACTATAACAAGAAACTGACTGAAATTCACTATGTGTATATACTTTTTCCTCGGTCCTATCTGGATAAATGATTAGCAAACAAATATGAACTTAACGACAACGAATTATAAGAAAAGAATCAACCACAATTGAATCACTAACGATCAAGCAAATAATCAAATATGAAGTTATAACACTGTAGTTGCAGACTGAGTGGTTTAACCAACACTCCTGTTGTTTCCCTACACAGTCTGCAACTACCTAAAAAAACACACCCTAAAAGTCACTGAGACACCTTTTATTAAAAGTCACCAAGACACTATTTTAAGTCACCAAGACACTATAGTCGCTGAGACACACTATTAAGGAACTAGGTTCCTGAGCTTAGTGGTTTAACTAACAATTCTGTTGTTTCCCGACACAGCCCAAGAACCTAGTCCAGGAGGTGTTAACTAAGCGATGAGTTACCACCAAGTAACCAAATACTTCATGGGTGCCTGGATTTATACTCTTTCTAATTCCTTATGATTGGTTGATGATTCTGAAACTCTAATTGGTTAGAATATCAAGCGCTGATTGGTCAAATATAAAATGATATGATTGGACGATTTCAGAGGCATTTAGATCCACTATGATTATTCTATCATTACATTACCCACGCCTTCGAAAAAAAATTATGCGTCCTCGCATAGGTAAACAAGAGTATATAAAAAATATTAAACTTTAAAACTGCAATAGTACTTCCCACCAAACTGATTTTTATTTACATATTCAGAAAGAGGCATAATCACTTAGGTAGGCTGGTCTGTTTCTCTTTCTTTTGCCATCTGCCTGAAAACTCTTCTTTTCATATGTTTCCTCAGCATCTTCATTAGTGTTTTCAGAGGAATCAGACATTGTATTTTCTGCAATGTTATTCGCTTGCAGAGGTTCTGATGTTAGGATTTGGTCTTTCATTAGCCTTATCCTGTCAGTATGAATGACTTGGTTTGTACCCCTGTATCCACAGTTTACTTTATAAGTGACATTGGAACATTTCTCGATAATTTCAAATGGTCCTTGCCAATATGATGTAAATTTGGGAGATGTACCAGCCTTACGTTTTGGGAAGTAAACGTAAACTCTGTCACCTGGCTTAAATGACTGCCAGTTTAATTTTCTATCATGGTACCACTTCTGTCGTTCTATACTCTCTTTTGTCATTTCCCTGACAACTGCATGTGCTTCTTCTAATTTTTCTTGTAACTCCCAAACCCATCTATTCTGTGGAATTCTCTTAATATCAGAATGGATCTCGTATACGGTATCCAAAGGTGTAGCGACCTCTCTACCTAACATCATTTTGTTTGGAGTTGCACCCGTTGATTCGTGGACTGCTGCTCTGTATGCCATCATTACGTATGGGAGATGTTCGTCCCAATCCGTATGGTGCTCATTGACATAGGCTGATAACATGTTAGCCAGAGTTTTGTTGAATCTTTCAACCATCCCGTCCGATTGGGGGTGGTACGGGGTGGTGTGTGTTTTCTTTATATTCAAAAGCCGGCACATTTCTGTAAAAAGATTACTCTCAAACTGGACTCCTTGATCGGAGTGAATAGTTCCAGGCACTCCAAAGCGGGCTATGACTTCTTCCACTACCACCTTAGCTACAGTTGCGGCTTCCATATTAGCCATAGGAAAACTTTCTGTCCATTTAGTAAAGTAATCCGATACGACTAGTAAATATCGGTTACCATTATTGGACATGGGAAGTTCGCCTAATATATCTGTAGCAATACGTTCCATTGGTGCGCCGCAAGTGACAACTTGCATCGGGGCACGTTTAGTAGTATTTGGTGATTTCCGCCTTTGGCATTTTTCACAACCAGCAATGTACAATTTAACATCTTTCTGCAATCCTGGCCAATAGTATTTGCATTTTATCTTCGCCAATGTTTTCTTTATCCCAAGATGTGCAGAAGTCCTTTCATCATGGAACTGTCCTAATACTGTTCGTCTTTCACTGTATGGCACAACAGCTTGCAAACAAATTTTGCCATTTTCGTGCTTTTTCTTTCGGAAAAGCATTCCATCCTCTAATACCAGAGCATCCCACTGAGAACATAGAGATTTAATGAAGTTGCTATGACCAGAAATCTCTGATGACTCTGGCTTTACACCTTTTTCAACCCATTTGATCAGTTGATTAATGTCTCTGTCATCGTTTTGTTTGGTTTTCAAAGACAACTTATCTGTATGTGTTGCGCTACTTATGGTATTAACTTTACTTTCAGAAGATGTACAACATGCTTTTCTGCAAGGTAAACGGCTAAGCGCATCGGCATTTGAATGCTTATTCCCTGGTCTGTGTTCAATGGTCATTTGAAAATTGCTCAGTGATTCAAACCATCGAGCAAGCTGACCCTCTGGATTCTTGCTGTTCATTAGCCATTTCAAAGAACTGTGATCTGTTCTGACTAAAAACTGCTTGCCATACAAGTAGTGTTTGTAATACTTTGTAAAGTAGACAACAGCCAACAGCTCCTTTCTTGTAACGCAATATTTCCGTTCGGCTTTTGATAAGGTTCTGCTTCCAAAAGCAATTACTCTTTCTACTCCGTTTTGTGTCTGTGAAAGAACTGCCCCTATTGCTACGTCACTAGCATCTGTATCCAAAATGAATGACTGTGTAAAGTCAGGATGGGCAAGAATTGGTGCGGAGATAAGTGCATGTCGAAGTGAGTCAAAGGATACCTGACAATCATCTGTCCATTTGAAATTTGATCCCTTCTCAGTCAATTTGTTCAGCGGTTTTGCCTTTGCTGCGAAGTTGTGTATAAAACGTCTGTAGTAGCTGCAAAGACCTAAAAAGCTTTTTACCTCTGTTAGATTAGTAGGCACAGACAAATTCTGTACTGCAGATATTTTTGAAGGATCTGTGCTTACTCCTTCCTCTGATACCACATGTCCGAGAAATTCAACAGTCTTATGAAACAAGTGACACTTTCTTGCTTTCAGTTTCAGGTTAGCAGATGACAGTCTATCAAATACCTGTGTGAGGTTTTCTTACATGTTGGTAAACGATGTTCCGATAACAATGATGTCATCTAGGTATACCAAACATATTTGCCATTGCAAGCCACTCAGAACAGTTTCCATTAGCCTTTCAAAGGTTGCCGGGGCATTGCAAACGCCAAACGGCATAACATTAAAATGGTATAAACCACGTTTAGTTTCAAATGCCGTTTTTAGTTTATCTGAGTCATCCATGCTAACTTGCCAATACCCGGAGCACAAGTCGAGGGTTGAGAACCACTTTGCTCCAGCAAGACTGTCTAAAGAGTCGTCGATGCGTGGAAGTGGGTAGGCGTCTTTGACTGTAGCTGCATTTAAACGTCTGTAATCCACACAAAATCGCAAAGAACCATCTTTCTTTTTGGCCAAAACGACTCCTGATGCCCATGGACTATTCGATTTCTCTATGATTTTTCTGTCTAGCATGTCATCTAATTGCTTGTTCATCTCGTCCTGTAAATGATGTGGAATTCTTCTAGGAGGTTCTTTCAGTGGGCGTGCATCCTTGGTATCAATCGTGTGTTTAACCAGTGAAGTACGTCCCAAGTCTCTGTCTGACCTCGCAAATATATCTGCATACCTAGCCAAAAACTTCTGTAACTGAGGTATTTCACCACCATTTAGATTAACTTTAGATCTCACAAACAGATCCTGCAGATGAGATGGCAGATCTTTGCATGGCTTGTTTACAGTAGAGGTTGGTTCAAAAACATTGTCAACTGAGCTCATATTTGCAATAAATGTACCTGGATACACTGTTTGATGTTCATGGGATGGATTCATCATTCGGACTGGTATTTCTCCATCTTTTACATATCCTACTGATCTTGCTATTAATGCTTTTCCTGATTTGAGGAACTTTTCCGATGGTTCTATCATACCTAAAACTTCTTTCATGTCGTAGGATTTTGATGGCATTGAGACCTTACAATAAGTCACTATCTCACTTCTGGCAGGAACGACAATCATCTCTTTCGAGTTAATTCTAAAGCAACCGATTTTGCCAAAGAAATCAACTTTGTAAACTTTGTCGTTAACCTTAAAATACCCATTAACTATGTCTATTGTACAATTGTATTTCTTCATAAAGTCAAGTCCAATGACTCCATCAAGGGAAAAATCTGCTACGATGACATCTTGGCTATAAAAACTCTCACCCAGATTAATGCAAATGCTAGTTTTTCCTTTCACAGTTAAGTCGGTCCCACATGCGGAAGAGACTATTTGATCAGTTTTGTACAAAACTGGTTTGTTTTGTATAGCCTCATAAACTTTACTTGACAGTACTGATAGTGTTGCTCCCGTGTCAACAAGCAAATTCGCTTCAATCCCCTGGATGGTAGCTTTTACGTACATTCCAGCCTCAGGGTCATTCTGGTTTACACCAACTTGAGCTTTGTAAGATGTGATGCATTTGAATGTGTTTTGAACAGGATGTTTCTTTTTACTATATGAATATTTCTTTTGTGCTGGTGCGTTTTGTTGAGTTCTATAACCTTGTGGACAGTCATATCGGAAATGATTTGGAGATCCACACAAATAGCAGCGTCTGTTGCTGGTTGCTCCAAATTTCTTTTTGTATACAACATCCTTGGAATTCTTTGCTTTCATGTCATTAACTTCCTTACGAAGTTTTCTTATTTCATCCTTCAGCTCTACCAATATACTTGTGCTGATCTGATCAGATATGGTTTTCTTGTTTCCCGCAGTTTTCTCTGACTGCATTGGTCGTAAGTGGGTTTGTTATTCTAACAATTTACGATCAGATTTAACAAATGCTTCCAATTCGACAGCATGTCGAATAGCATCATTGAGATTTAATGGTCTTGCTTGTTTTATTCTCAATCTCATGTCAGCATCTAGGAGGGCATCAATAAACTGTTCTTTAGCCAGTGTTTCTTGTACATCTCTTGGCGCCGTTGGGTATGCCAAGCTTGTGAGTCTTCTAATGGATTGTCCCAGTTCTGGTAAAGTTTCCGTTGCTCGTTGTCGGCGTTCTCGCAGCTGGGTCCTATACAAGTCATTTTGATTCGAGGGTGCAAATCTCTCCTCTAATGCATTCACAAGTAAGACATAGTCATGCTTGTGTGTGTTAGGCAAATTCCCCAGTACACCCTGAGCCTGTCCTCTCAAGGAAACTGCTAAATATAAACCTTTTTCTAGATCCGTCCACTTATTCAACATGGCGCATGCATCAAAATGGGAACGATAATCTAACCAGGATCCCGTACCATCAAATGTTGCAGGTTTTATATGGGTCTGTGGTTTCTTCTCCGCTGCTGTTATGATATCGGTCTCTGCCTCATGTCTACTAAAGCGACGATCCTTTCGGTGATTAGTAATGTTTGACTCTGTTGCACTTCCAGAGACTGGTGTTGACATTAAATACCAAGGTCTTTTGCCATCATCAAAGGGAACACTACTTGTCCCAAACAACATTTCATCTTCCCAAGAAACTTTTCCTAAGGGATGCTTTTTCGGTTTAACATCACCGTGAAAGTCTATATCAGAAAATCTCCCTGATGCAAAACCTGAATCTTTTGATTTCGTATCTGATCGAACATCTGGGGTACTTGTTTTATTAGCACTTGTATCCTTGGCAAAACTAGCATTGTGAATGCTTAGACTGTCATTTTTCAACTCTTGTAACTTCTGCTCTATGAATGTTATTTCTTTGTCAATGTCGGTAATGTCCTTGTCAGCCATGTTTTACAATATGCCCACAAAATGAAAACAAATAATAGATCAACAAATGATACAAAATATATAAACGTAATACTCCTAAAACCGCTGCCACCAAATTTGTAACGTTTTTACAAAGTACAAATAATTGTTTAATAGGTCCGCTTAGGATTCCTTCTTAAGTATCACGTTTATAATATGAATCAAACAAACTTCAACAACAATGGCACTATAACAAGAAACTGACTGAAATTCACTATGTGTATATACTTTTTCCTCGGTCCTATCTGGATAAATGATTAGCAAACAAATATGAACTTAACGACAACGAATTATAAGAAAAGAATCAACCACAATTGAATCACTAACGATCAAGCAAATAATCAAATATGAAGTTATAACACTGTAGTTGCAGACTGAGTGGTTTAACCAACACTCCTGTTGTTTCCCTACACAGTCTGCAACTACCTAAAAAACACACCCTAAAAGTCACTGAGACACCTTTTATTAAAAGTCACCAAGACACTATTTTAAGTCACCAAGACACTATAGTCACTGAGACACGCTATTAAGGAACTAGGTTCCTGAGCTGAGTGGTTTAACTAACAATTCTGTTGTTTCCCGACACAGCCCAAGAACCTAGTCCAGGAGGTGTTAACTAAGCGATGAGTTACCACCAAGTAACCAAATACTTCATGGGTGCCTGGATTTATACACTTTCTAATTCCTTATGATTGGTTGATGATTCTGAAACTCTGATTGGTTAGAATATCAAGCGCTGATTGGTCAAATATAAAATGATATGATTGGACGATTTCAGAGGCATTTAAATCCACTATGATTATTCTATCATTACAACACCACGCCATGTACATGCATGTAAGAAGTTCATGCATGATTATTTACTTAATTTCTTCTCAACTTAATGTATGCTGTATTTTAATATTACTAAGTATGTAATAAACATATTAATACACACCCTTTTTCACATCACATCCTGTATCAGCCCTCGATCAATATCACCCCTCGGGCCTTCGACCCTCTGGCTGATATTGGTGTCTCAGGCTGATACAGGATCTCGATGTTATATGGAAAAAGGTATGTATTATTCTCTATGTATTAATATGAATGTAGTAAAAATCTAAAATACCAGGTAGATTGGAGGAGAACACTTGCTTTGCCTTTCAGCTCGATATTTAGATATGTCATTATCAATTTAAGAAATAAAGTTTTCGTTTTGATTGATCGTTTCTCTATACTCTATTCTCTGACCTTATTTATGGACGCCGCCATGTTTAGATCACGTGACTTGACGCCATGAAGGTGCTGATAACGTCATAATTCGGTCATACTCACTGCAGTAACTTTTCTCCGTCATCCATCAATTTTTGGGCGTAGTACTTATACAAACACACGTTCATATGAAATAAAAGTTACCTGATTCATTCTTTGATTTGGTCTTTTTTTTCTTCATTGTAATTATATGCTTTAAAATAAATAATGATCTATTGATTGTTATTGTTTTAGGCAGAGTTTGTTATATTTCATCCGTATTTCAGCGGTTTAATAAATAATATGCCGGGTTTTGTTTGAAATAAATTTTACATGTAGCAAGATTAAAAGGAGAATATTATATCCTTTACACAGTGTGAGAGAAGGGGTACGTGCATGGTCTCGGGTAAAATTATAACAGGTGCATAGTAAAGCCATTTTGGAAAATAAATATGAGCATACAAATACAAACAAATGTACGACTGGAACTTTTTACAATTCCTGTTTTCATTTCTGCGATGATTATTTTTTTAGTTCAAGTTAGAAGCTGAACGTGTTGATTTTTTTCATTATCCATGGGTCCTTGTGAGAAATTGGCAAATGATTATCAAGGATGTTTTAAAGAGTTTGATCGAGTTGACGACTGATCCTCCCCTTTTAACTACCCATTCTCGTATTTTTTTTAATTAAAAAATAAAATTCTGCGTGTCATAGGAGTGAAACAAAATTTATAAATGACGACAAAATCTCATCCAGGCCCGACACATCTACATCTGTCATTGTGAATATATTTTGATAATTTCTTAGGGATACATGTGCATGGTTTCAATAGTATTACAGGTTGATCAAGCGGATCATTGATTTAGTTTTAAAAAGTATTACCCTCCCCTGCCTTGATTTCCTTATATATTCCAGGTTAAATTGCTTCCGACGCCTGTATTAAACCGGTATGACGATAAATCCAGAATTAATTAATTACTCCAATTTTCTCCGTTTTTCTTTCTTTTTGCAGTTTTATATACAGCTTCATGTGTACTAGACTTTGAGTTAAATGCGGTTGAAGTTTTAAGTTACTTATATATGTGTATATCTCAGCATGCAAGTCAGTTTAATGCTCGCAACGCTTAACTTTCCATCTTTTAAAGTTTTTTTCTTTCCTTTGTGCTTTAACACAACCAACATACATGTGTGGAATCATTTCATAAAAACGATAATCGTGTTTAATATTACAACACACTCTAAAATAATATGAGGATTTTGTTTAAATTTTTCCTACTAAAATGTTCCTGTGTGGAATCATTTCATAAAAACGATAATCGTGTTTAATATTACAACACACTCTAAAATAATATGAGGATTTTGTTTAAATTTTTCCTACTAAAATGTTAATACATGAAACTAAGTCATAGTGTTTAAAAAGAAAGGGGGCGTAAAATGATTTTCTCGGCTGTTCATATACATGATTGTATATAGGCCAATAGGAATTGCAATTAAAACCAGATAAAGAAGAATAGAAAGTATCTATTTCTTTATTATATCACTTTATAGATTATTAAATAAATTAATAAAATTGGATAAATAACACGACGGTCGTCAAGATTTTTATCGACTGACAATTTTTTTAATAAAATGGTAAACACGAAATTATTAGGGTCTTCCGTCTTAAGCGGAAGACCCTTCTATTATTCTATTGTTTCTTTTTCACTATTATTATTAGGGTCTTCCGTCTTCAGCGGAAGACCCTTCTATTATTCTATTGTTTCTTTTTCACTTTTATTATTCTTCCCTTTTTTTCTTACAATTTTTGTGCAGAAGATTTCTCGGAGATGGCTCGATCGATTAACTTGAAATTTTCAGGAAAGATGTGTCTTCACCTAAACCTGATTCGTTTTTCTCATTTTTTTGAAATTCACTTCTGGTCGGAAGTTAT
>NW_026918636.1:0-14907 GCF_032062105.1 Saccostrea cuccullata | reverse complement strand
AAACGGACTATACCAATTCACAGTAATGCCGTTTGGACTCTGTAACAGTCCAGCGACATTTGAAAAGCTTATGAAGATGGTGTTAGCTGGTCAAGACTACAAGATTTGCTTAGTTTATATTGATGACATTATTGTATTTGGTCGAAATTTTGAAGAGACCCTATGGAATTTAGAACAAGTGTTTCAAAAACTTGAAGAAGCCGGTCTAAAATTAAAAGCAAAGAAATGTTCTTAATTTAAGAAATAGGTGTTCAGACTGGTCCACAGAAGATCTCAGCCATTGACAAATGGCCTGTACCCTTGAATGTCACCGACGTTAGGTCATTTCTAGGGTTATGTGGTTATTAACGTAGATTTATCAGTGGTTTTTCTTCTATAGCCACGCCCCTGTTCAAACTTACGGAAAAGGGTAAAAAGAAATTAAATGGACTGCTGAATACCAATCAACATTCGAAAAACTTAAATTTCATTTGGTCAATGCACCAATACTCGCTCACCCAGACTTCGTTTTGCCATTTATCTTAGATACTAATGCTAGTCAGACGGGACTTGGTGCAGTCTTGTCACAAGAAATACAGGGACAAATAAAAGCAATAGCTTACGCTAGTAGCACACTGTCCAAGTCAGAACGACGTTACTGCGTGACTCGAAAAAAACTCTTGGCAGTGGTTTTTGCTTGTAAAAATTACCGGCATTACCTCTATGGGCACAAAATTATTATCAGAACAGATCATAGTGCTCTGAAGTGGTTGTTCAATTTTAAAGATCCACAGGGCCAGGTAGCGAGATGGATAGAGTTTCTCGGTACCTATTACCTCATAAGGCACCGACCTTGTGCGAAGCATGGTAATGCTGACAGTCTAAGTCGACTTCCATGTCACCAATGTAAGTATTCTGAGGTCATGGAGGAAAACCTTTCAACTGCCAATTCTGAACCTCAGATTTCAGGAACAGACTGTAAAGTGGACGCTGTATCTACAATGCCAGTTCTTCTACAAAGTCTTCAAAATGAGGACATCAACGTGATTGGGACAAACATTTACCATATGTATTGATGGCCTATCAGTATGCGGTACATGAGAGCACGGGGTACACCCCTAACATGCTTATGCTAGGGAGGGAAGTTTCGACCCCTTTAGATATTATGTATGAACTGCCTTTGGATCGTGAAAGAACTAATGTGCATGAATATGCATGGAATTTACGAGATACCATGGAAGAGGCTCATCGAAACACACGACTGTTCACAAATCAGTCCATGTTGACAGAAAAGATACCATGATAGGAATGCCACTGAAAAACAGTTTGAAACTGGTGACAAGGTCTTGGTATTTATTCCTCAAAGAAATATAGGAAAATCTCATAAACTAATGAACTTTTGGTATGGGACTTATGTAATTATTGAAAAATATACCAATCTGACTTATAGGGTGCAGAGATTGGGTGAAAAGAAAACCATGGCCATCCACATTGACAGGTTAAGACACTATGGATCTCAGAGACTTAGTTTTGAGACAGATGAAATGGGTGATGATGAACCTGGTCAAAATGATTTACTTACAAAAGAATTAGATAGTGAACTAAGTGATGGGTTAGGTTTATCAACCAACACAAATCTTAATGAGATGGAACTTGAATACACAAGTAGAAGGCATTGTAGGAGGCCAAAATGGCACTCTGATTATCAGTTTGATTACACTGTATAGTAAATGTACTTTGCTAAGTAAGCATTTTTAAAAATTTTTTTTCAGATCATGTCATTGACCAAAGTTACCCCGGAAACCCGGCCTTCTATGTTCCATGTAAAAGAAACAATATACATGTACATAAGTCAATTGTTGTAAATACTTGAATAATTGTTATCTAGGTATAAGAAAGGAATTCTTTACCTCGTTTTGTTGATCTTTTTATTGTCTAAAAAACAACCAATGAACATGCGGGACGCAAGTATACAAAGGTGTGGGTAGTGTAATGAGTAATGAAAAAGGCCTATACCATTCAAACGTTGGTGTGACCTGGAATAATGGAACAGTCCAGGAGCCTGTTCATCCCCGTTTGAATGGTATAGCCCTTTGCTATGTAAAAGGCTGCAGAGGCAGTCTCGATCATTCTGAAACCCGTAGAAGAAGTGAGCAGTTGATAAGGAGATAATAAGTAATATTAAAACAGAAGAATTTACACAGTGAAATAAAATAAAGACTAGGGTACAAAGCACCGGTAAAAGGTAAGCCAAGAAATTGTGGTGAAGTGCAAGGTACAGTAATCCTGAATAAGGGTGAGGTACCGAGTGCTCATTACAATAGGAACTTGGTGTCGGAACCAGGTGCAGGGAACCCAGTCATACAGGTAGTACTTGGTAACAAGGAACCTCGGCTTGTAGATCCCGCTGTTTAAATTTGAACAAGAGGCCCATGGGCCACATCGCTCACCTGAGTAACTTGGGTGATGCAGATCTTTTTTAAAGATTTTTTCTATATATATTTCTATGTAAAACTTGGATTCCCTATTGTGGCCCCGCCCTACCCCTGGGGGTCATGATTTTAACAATTTAATATCTACACTATCCAAGGATGCTCCCACATAAGTTTCAGCTTTCCTGGCCCAGTGGTTCTTGAGAAGAAGATTTTTAAAGATTTGTTCTATATATTTCTATGTAAAACTTGGATTCCCTATTGTGGCCCCGCCCTACCCCCGGGGGTCATGATTTTAACGATTTAATATCTACACTACCCAAGGATGCTTCCACATAAGTTTCAGCTCTCCTTGGCCCAGTGGTTCTTGAGAAGAAGATTTTTAAAGATTTGCTCTATATACGAGGGTCATTCAAAAAATACGTAGACAATGCTTCTCATCGTTATATAATTATTCAAGATTACAGATTAACACATTTTCGTAAACATATACATTTATTTTGTCGAAGTGAGAAGTTTCATTCTATTTGATTAAACGGAACTCATACTAGACAATTTTAAATGCAACATGTTTTGTCGCCACGGAGCACGGTCAAAAACTGTAACGTCAAAAACAACATTAAAGAACATTTCTCAAACTCACACTGCCTTTTCATTTTATACATGTATTGTATCGTATTCCTCATTTCCACAACACTTGACACCAAGTATGCTAACAATAATTTGAGTATAATTTAAATAAGATTGTCAATGTTTTCAAATCCTTTACCATGTAACTCTGCTCTTACAGGTTCCGCAGCAGTGAAGTGCACATAACGTTTAATGACGTTCCTAACTTTCTTGACAAGATTTTTAACTATAACCTGTTTCTTTGCAGAACGCCCATCGCCCAATTTAAACTCTTTACCCCTCAAAAATTGTCTATTTCATCATAAACAAATACACGGCTCATTTTATATATTTTTCCTGGGCTCTCCAGCATTTTTGGAGTTTTTTTTTTAAAGTTTCCTAATGCAAAACAAAATTATATTGCTACTTGCTGCTCCATGACGTCCTTCAACGTCATGATTTTTTGCTTTTTTAAATCAAGAGTATATGTCTATAGAAATGGATATCTTTTAAACAAAGCAATGTATTACATTAACTTTTTGCTTTTGAAAAAATGAAACAATAGTAAATTTAAGTATGTAAATTATATGTCATTTAAGGACAATTTTAAAGAGGTATGACTATAGATATGAAAAGCGAATAATCAGTCAATAACTCAATTTTGACCCTGCTCCGTGACCCCATTTTTGCTGTCTTAAATCTTTGATAATTTTGACAAACATCAAGATATATTCCAATTTTTTTGCTCAAAATATTTGAATCTGTTGTTAAAATATATGTATCAATTTTGGTTTAAATATGACATTAAATAAAAAAAGTTATGACAAAAGTCTACAAATTTTTTGAATGACCCTCGTATTATGAAGTTGTTTGGTGTTTTTGGTTCATTGGCCCCTTTTTTCTTTACTCTCAAACTTGTCACAAAATTTTTGCCAATTAATATACAAGTAAGAATTTTTTAATATGTCATTATAGTTTAGCTATTTCATATCACTGCTTGACCATATATAATTTGTATGATTGTAATATGTTATGTTACTTTGTAATATTTATTTTTATATTTTGTGGAGACCTATGAAATAGGTTATTTTTGTTTGTTTTTGCTTTCACTAGCAAGCTCAGTGTAACATCAGAATTTCATTACTCAACCATTAGTTGCATCCTGCAAACAAAATCTGACACACCCAATAGTAAACCTATTTTGTATACAGTGTACTAAATGATAAATAAAAAGGCAAACTCTGGACTGTCTTAATTAAGGGTATGTTGTATTTGTTTCACATATGTTACAACATAAAAGTGTATTAATCCTTATATGAGTCTGAAAATAATTTCTCTGGCTTATTTCATTTTATGATGTTTTTAAGGACACACACAACAGATTCTTCTTAATTTTCTTATTCCCTGGTCAAGGAAATGTTCATTTATTGAATAACCTACTTGCAATTTTTTGATACCTGGTAATATTGTACAACTCCTATAAAAATCAAAGTTTTGGGGAAATCCAACTAAAACTATGTTTATGTTAAAATTTTCTTTTAAAAAATACTAGCAATTTCATCTTTTTATATCTGGTCAAAATTAAGTTGACGACAAGAAAATGTCATCTCATTTATAATTGTCATAAAACTTATGGTAATGTCAAAATGTATGCTGAATTTTTTGTAAGAACATTTTATGGGACTTCAGTTCAAAATTGAGAATATCTTAGAACATTATCAATGGGAATGGTACATTGTAGGGTACACATGTGTTGTGTATGTCAAAAATCTTCTGTAAATCAGGCATTTCAAAATGTATTTATAGAATTTCTTATATCCCATTTATATACATGTACTAGTGATAGTGAGTTTTCATCTAAGATTGCTGATACCTTGAATTTTGTGTAGCATGGAGGCACCCAGAACTAACAATCTGGTTCAAGGTATCAGCAATCTTAAATAAAAACTCACTATCACTAGTACATGTATATAAATGGGATATAAGAAATTCTATAAATACATTTTGAAATGCCTGATTTACAGAAGATTTTTGACATACACAACACATGTGTACCCTACAATGTACCATTCCCATTGATAATTTTCTAAGATATTCTCAATTTTGAATTGAAGTCCCATAAAATGTTCTTACAAAAAATTCAGCATACATTACCAGGAGTTTTATGACAATTATAAATGAGATGACATTTTCTTGTCGTCAAGATATTTTTGACATCATCTCATAAAAAGAGACATTGCGTAAAGATATGTTCACATCAAGTAATGATATATTGACATAATAATTGCATAGTTGTATGCTATAAGGCACTTTTCCATAACTATCAGCATATGAAGTTTGATAAAAATTTCTAGAATAGTTTCTTTGAGCTGATCAAAGAAATTGCAAGGGTGGAGGATTCACATGACAAAAGATACATGTATTCCTAATCATGGCGTGCATAAAAAACTTGAAGAATCTGTTGTGTGTGTCCTTAAAAACATCATAAAATGAAATAAGCCAGAGAAATTATTTTCTGCTTAATTCATTTCATTACTCGAATTTGATTGGCTGGTAAGAAATCTTTAAAACACAACAATGACTCCAAATGGTACTCTTTACAGCAATAATGACCTAGGAATCATTGCACGTGGGATATAATGACCTGGTCATTATTATTAATGACCGCTAAATAATGACCTCTTAATCAAAAATTCCTTTTTAAGTAGGTTAAACTTCTAGGTCAAGGTCACAGAGTCAAAAGTCATGATATATTAAGAAAAGTTTTTTCACATGTAATAAACATGTATAATTTGAATGCCCTTTCTTTTCTCTTTCAAAATGATCAATTTAAAATGTTATTTTTTGGAAAGTAGGTAAAACTTTAAGGTCAAGGTCTCACTTGGGTAAAAATTTAATAGTTTATTAAGAAGTATTGTGGTAATGTACATGTGAAATATGAAAGCACTATCTCTTATTATTCGAAAGTTATGACTAAGGTTAAATTTATTGTTACAGATGCACAAACTAGCTGTCAATAAGATGGACAGACTGACAGACAAATGAGATTTAATGTCCCCTCCCTTTCCCCAAAACGGGGGACAATAATTCCCTTGCTGTTCTTGAGAAGAAGATTTATGATGGAAAAAATCCCCAGCATATTTCTTAACGCAAATCAATATTGTGTTTTATGTCATTTTGTTTGTTGTTGAACATCCCTCTCAGGAATTTTTCACTCATATGGAGACACCACCACTTGAAAAATAATGAGGACAAGTTAGATTTGAGGTCAACATTCATTTTAGGAGTTTTCAACCATTAAGACGTAAAGAAATATTAACTCGATCCTTCCCCCTCACCCCTTCCCAGACCCCTGTTTGTTCATGTATATATGCAAACTACTACTTCTTTTTACATTTAAAAAAAAAGTTTATACAAATAGTTTAATGTGGTCCATCTCTGACATCTCTGAATGATTTTCATTCCTAATTCTAGGAAGATAGGTTGACACAAATTCATGAATAAAATGTCAAGTAATCTTATCATTGATCAATGCACTTTTATTTAATTTAATGCAGTCATATTGTGAACATTTCCAGCTCATTAGGAGAGTGGGGATGACCTCCAGGGGTTCATAACCTTTATACCATTAAATTTACATAACATAATAACACAAGAAACAAAATTATGTATAGTCAAATGGAAAAAGATTCCTAATATTTAGGAGTCCTTTACCTAGCTGCTCAGATGTTTTACATCGAGTACTATCCCTCCTTAATTATACTCAATACATCTTAGCAAACAACAGTTTAAAACACAATGTTTTTACTTCACTTTAGATTTTACCTAAAATGTATAAGATCGAGTTTCAGTCGGGACTCTTTTATGCTGTATACCTCTATAAAATGCACAGAGTTTATGAATCGCAAAAAAGTGCTCAAAGATGTTTTTAAATTATGTTCTTGTCATTTCTCATTACAGGGACAGGGAAGTGGATTGGGAGATCGCCCCCTCAACCCCCCCCCCCACCACCACCACCACCCTAGAAAACAGACCCAACCATAACTTCTTTTTTTTTTTTGCTTCTCAGGAAATTCTGGTCTGGAAACCCTCTCCCCCGAGAAAAAAAATTCTGGATCTTGTAACTGAATATAACTTTGATAACGGGGGATAACTCTTCAAAATGTGAAATTCGTCTATTGTAGCATCGGATGACCTTTGATCCTTTAAACTTGAACCTAACCGTTTGTATTTCAGACTATTTTACCCAAATCTATACCAAAACTTGTACTTACCGATTGTCATTATTTAGGTCCTGACATCTTCATAAAATATAATCCAATTAAAACACAAAATGAACTAATTCCTTCTAACATACATGCTATGATGCACACTAGTAGCCTACTGCACGTGCATTGAAATCTAAAAATGATATGTCAATGGTAAAACTAGTACTTAGTTGGGTACATGACGCAAGCTCAATCTGATGCAGGTGTTCAGATACATGTATATAGTGCAAAAACAAATTGAAAATTATCATTTACAAAAGATGTTTTATCTTAACTTTGCCATCTAGGCCTATTTCCAAAAACAGGCAAATAAGGTGTGTTTGTGTGTGTGTGTTGATGGGAGAGGAGTGGGGGTTGACTAAATTGATTGTGTATATGGCAGCTTTCAAGAAGTTTCTGCCTAATCAAATATAAATAAACTTTGCACATTTTGAAAAGTTCATCAAAAACGCTTTACACTAATTTGAATAATATTATGTGTTGTTGATCTATATGAGAAAATAGATTTAAAAAGTTCCAATTATGTGCCAAAAATTTATTACCCCCCTCCTCCCTTTATCAAACCTAATTTACATCATTAATTTAATTCTGTTGTTTATTTTCAGACTGGTAATGAATTAAGAATATGAAATACCTATAAGATGGAGGCCCATGGGTCACATGGTCACTAGCTGCAGATCTGTAGCGTTATGGTTTTATATATTAATCTTTGACCATAAAGCTACAGATCCTGTAACGCAAAAAAGGTGCAACTTACGGCGCAATGTTTTTTGCGCACTTCTGGGGAGAATTTCTCCACTTTCAAGGATCGGTCAATTACTACCTTTCACTCCCTAATTCTTAGCACATTACATGTATTTAACTAATCTGTATATTTTATTCATCTCCAATCCCTTAATAGTCGTCTCTACACTTGATAAACTCGCTTGATTAAAATTATTTTTTGGATTGCTGAAAATTCACATCAAGCGAGTTTATTGCTGTAGAGACGACTATAAATGGCTGGGAGGTGGATAAAATATACATATTGGCTACAGAATGTGTCCTAAATTAGGGAGTGAAAGTTAGTTGATTGACCAATGCTAGAAAGTGGAGAAATTCTGCCCAAAAGTGCGCAAAAAATATTGCGCCGTAAATTGCACCTTTTTTGCATTAAGGGATCTGTAGCATCAAAGACAAATATATAAAACCATTACGTTACAGATCTGCAGCTACATGGTCATCTGAGCATATTATGCTCAATTTGATGAATACATGTATTATGTAATTATTGAATTATATTGACTTCTTCCTTGGTAAAGCCCAATATGAAGAAGTGTGCATTTAGAGGCAAACACCTAGTGCGGGTATTACTGTCTCATGACAGCATCTAGTTTTTATTATGTCAATCAACTTATTGCACAATAATTTTTCCACTAATCGGTAAATTTAGAAAAGAGTTAAGAAGAAACAAATGAGTGATAAACATAACATGTTAAATGGATTATTTCATTGCCAAAACTTTGAATTTAAGTTTAAAATTTAAACATTTTTGTTTTGTATTTATTAATTTCCAAATTAGAAATGATATAAAGTAAAATAGATTTAAAATAAAATGATATACATTTTATAATAGAATGTTAATTAAATCCAATTCTTCTAAACATTATATTGATTGAGTAGTTTGAAATCCTTATTATACCCGCACTTTCTAAAGAAAGTTCGGGTATATTGTTGTTACTCATGTCCGTCCGTCCGTCCGTCCGTCTGTCACACTTTTCTTCCCTGAACTCCTCCTACATTTTACACAGTAGCTTAATCATCTTTTGGGAGATGGTTGGTGGTGTCATGTAGATGTGTAGTAAGGTTTCGGAATTTTGATTTTGCCCCGGGGGGTCAAATGGGGGTCGAAAAATAACGTTTTTTATGCAAAAAGTCCCATCTTCCCTGAACTCCTCTTACATTTTATTCAACAGCCTAATCTCCTTTTGGGAGATGGTTGGTGGTGTAATGTAGATGTGCAGTTAGGTTTTGGAATTTTGATTTTTCCCCGTCGGGTCAAATGGGGGGTGGAATTTGAGGTGTCTTCCCTGAACATGTCCTACATTTTACACAGTAGCCTAATCATCTTTTGGGAGATGGTTGGTGGTGTCATGTAGATGTGCAGTAAGGTTTCGTAATTTTGATTTTTCCCCGGGGGGTCAAATGGGGGTGGAAAAAATGACGTTTTTTGTGCAAGAAGTCCTGCCCTTTCTGAAGTCCTCCTTAATGTTACTCAGAAGCCTAATCATCTTTTAGGAGAGTTAAATATTTTGAAAATTATGTAAAACATCAACGTCAAGGGGTAAAAAAGCATCGCATGCTGGTTACACCTTGAATTCTTATGAGTAATTAATGTACATGTCAAATGTGAGAGTCATATCTCATCTCAATGAATAGTTATAAGCAAATGCAACATTTTTGAAAAGTAGGTTAGGCTTCAAGGTCAAGGTCACAGAGTAAAAGTCATGATTCATTTGGAAAGGTCTTATCACAGGTAATAATATAAATGCATTATAATAAGAATGCCCTAACTTTTCTCTTTCAAAATGATGAATTTATAACAATTTAATTTTTTTGCAAGTAGGTCAAAATTCTAGGTCATATGTAAAAACAAAAACCCATGCCATTCTCACAGGTAAATACTAGTACATAAGTTTAATATGAATGCCTTGTCTCTTCTCATTCAGTAGATATGACCGTGATGACCAAGGTTAAATTTATTGAGACAGATGGACAGTCTGACAGACAAATGTACATATTTCTATATGAATAGGGTAAAATTGGCCCAGTGGTTCCAGAAAATTTAAAAATGTAAAAAGTTTTCAGACAAACAGATGGACAACACGTCACTACAGACGTTATATAATAAGGAAACAAGAAAAGCTCAAATGAGTGTTTTGAAAGGCTTACAATATGATTGCAGTATTTGAAAAGCTGTTTTTTTCATGCAGAGATATGCATGACCAACATATTCATGTTTTATATTTTCTTTAATAATTTGTTTGTTTGTTATGAATACATCTTTCTCGGGAATTTTTCCCTCATATGGAGACACCACCAAATAATAATGAAGACAAGATGTGTTTGTGAAACACTGATGTCCCTGTATGGAAGCCTATGGTGAAGGTTGAAGTTTCTCAAATATATGTCAAACTCAAAGGTCAAGGTCAAAGGGTTCAAATTGTTGGTATCAGAAGAAAGTCTTGTCACAAGGAATGCACGTTTGAAATAAGTAATCCCTAGTACTTCCTGTTCAAAAGTTAATTGCCAAGGTTAATTTTTTTTAAGTGGTTCAAACTCTAGGGTCAAGGTCAAACATTTATACCTGTTGACAGTTCACAATGAATATACATATTAAGCATGAAAGCCCTAGCACCTACTGATCAAAATTTAGGCCAAGTTTAAAGTTTGGTAATTTTCTTGTAAAAATGTGTATCCTAGGTCAAGTGATCAGAGGTAAAAATTAATGGTACCCAAATAAAAGGTCTTAATTGTCACAAGAAATAAACCTATAAAATGTTGAAGCCATTTGTATAGCCCATCCCACTTAAAACTTATGGGCAAGATTATAATTTCTGCAGACAAATAGACAGACGTAATATAAACACAAGTAACAAAATATGTATAATTAGTCAAATGGAAAAAAATATACTATTTAATTGGAATCACAAAATAGATTGTTATTTCAGGGACAAGGAGTGAGTAGGGAGATTGGACCCCCCCCCCCTGGAATTTGCTTTGTTATTTAAACAAGACTATATACTGAGGCAAATAAAAAATGACTTTGGACATCCTCCCCCTAACTTAGAAAACATTGCCCCCACTATCATTGTTTTTATTTTGTTTATTTGTTTTCAGTTTTTTTTTTCTCCTGCTTGTCAGGAAATTCTGGGCTGGAATTTTTTGACTGAGATGTGAACCCCCCTCCCTACTCCCGAAAAAAATTCTGGATCCACACCAGTATTGGCAGTATCTGAATGTCACATCGACAACGGGAGATAACTTCACAATATGAAATTCGTCTAGTGTGGCATGCGATGATCTTTGACCCTTTTTGAACTTTAACCTAATCGTTTGGATTTATTTTACCCCCCACTATTCTTAAACTTGTACTTACCGACCTCCATAGGTCTTGTCAACTTCATGAAGTATAATCCAATTGTAACACAAAATGAATTAATCCAATGCACACCAGACTGCAGCATGTGCTAATGCTATTCCGGGTGTTGCTAAAACGCGGAACGGAAAACGGAACGGAAAGCGTAACAGTACGGAAAACGGAAAATTTTTTGTCAAACAAATAACACAGATTCAATATAAATCAGATAAAAGAGGAATATTCTTGTTGTAAAAGTCATTTCTAATAAAAATTAATTGTAAAATATTATATATTCATGAGTCATACACACCCTCCGTGGAAAAAATGCTACTGAAAGAAATCCCCCCAAACGCACACACGAAATAGGATTTACCTGTTTGGGCAAAGGACATATTCCCCTTTTTTTTTTGCTTGTCAAATTTGTTGTATGTTGGAAAAAAAATTTCTGACCCCTACCCCTTTTTTTAGTTTGTTTCCAATATCAGTGTCTGAAAAAGACGAAAATAACTAGCTATGCCATTCAGAGTATGCACGCAGTGTCGAATTCGCGAGTCTTGAAAGGGAGTTGGCAGTTTCGGGTCTGCGTAGGGGCCCACAGCCACATTAAAAATTGATTTATTAAAGCTTATGTACATTTTGGACACAAGGGGGGGGGGCAGACCTATTACAACTTCTAAGACATTTCCGATGAGAGGGAAAACAAACTCATTATTACAGGGTCATTCATATACGCCCCCCCCCCCAAACATGCACACATACGTGCCGCAAACAAACAAAATTTAACTTCAATGAATGCAAAGGTTCTGCAATCTGCATTATATCTACCACAACTAAGTCTATCCAAAAAAAGGACTATATTTTTGAATAAAATTTTAACAACCAGTGTATACATATAAGAGATGTTTATTCGAGCTTGCCGTAAAGGTTTGCCCTAAACGTTATCTCAATAATTTTTTTGTACAATTTTTTCTCTTTCCATGGTTAATTTAGATATCAAATATTTGCCCCCCCTAGTCATAACCTTTTTAAGTACTACGGAAATGTTCGTTCAAGTTCACATTCTCACCCTTTTTGTGAATATAATAAATGTAGCAAGTTAGTGCTCAACAAATAGTACTGAAGATGTTGGGAGTTGGAACTTATCCCCCTCCCGAATTAAACAATTGTTTTCTTTTTGTGTTTAATCTCCCCTCCCGAATCAAACAATTGTCTTCTTTTTGTGTTTTTTGCTTGTCAAATACTTTTCAAGTTCGTTTACCACCCCACCTTTTCAAATTTGATTCTATGTGACTGCTATATGTTAGCGACTTTTGCAAATAAGAGACTGAGCAGGACAAAATCAACTTGTATTTAATAGTGGGGGATTGAATGTGTACAATATATATCGTTTATGATAAAATTTGTGTATTTCAAGTGATTTAATCCAAAATAATATATTCCGTTTTCCGTTCCGCTTTCCGTTCCGTTTTCCGTTCCGCGTTTTAGCAACACCCCTTGCCATTCCATTCGGCAAACCTTCGTGCCGTCGATTCCGTCACCTTATCAGATGAAGTGGGAATCGGCCGAGGTGTGCAGAATAGAGTTTAATCTAAAAATATGATAATGGGTTACGCAACGTGATGTGATGTAGAAATTTACATGTTAACATGTATAGTACAAGAACAAATTTTAAATTAATTCATAACAAACGATGTTTTAACAAAACTATTCCATCTAGCCTATTCCAAAAAGTATGTGCAGTGTGATTGTGGTGTCGAGGGGGGGGGGAGGGGGGTGGGGATTAGTAAATTTAAAAAGGTCCTATTATGAGCAAAACATTTATCAAAATCTAATTTACATCATTAATAGATTTCAAACTGGTATATAATGAATTAAGCATGTAAAATAAATATAAGAGGTCCTGAGTTATAGGTCACAGGGAGAATTTCATACTCAATTTGATGAATACATGTAAATTATATAGAATTTTTTTGACTTTTTCCTTGGAAAGCCGCCCAATATGTAGGAGCGTGTATTTGGAGGCAAACACCTTAGTGCGGGTATTACTGTCTCATGACAGCATCTAGTTTGCTTTATTTTTCTCAATATGGACAATTTTGAGAAATAGAAAAGATAAATGATTATCAATGTGAACTTGTTTTCTTATGGATACCATGCATTTCATACAAAAAGTGTTACATGCAAATCTCGGGAACTCTCAAAATAAAACAACAATCATCTTTAGATGGAAGATAAGAAATTGATGGTCTAGAGCCTAACAAACTATACTGCAAATACAGAGAATGCTTTAAAATTAAGAGTTTTTATTTTAAAAAATCAATCAAACGTTAAGATACTTAAAATAGGGTGTGAAAATACTGTAGAAGCACAAATTTTCGTGGGCATAAACTTTCGTTGTTTTATCATCAAAAATAATTTTGTGTGCATTTAATTTCGTTGTTTTTAAACTAACCCTATTTGATATATAGTCAGATAAAATTTCGTGTGGGATTTAATTTAGTTGAATTTTGTTAACAACGAAATAAACGAAATTTAATCCCCCACGAATTTTTGTGCTTTTACAGTAATAATTTGATCTGATGAACGTTTCGTTTTTAAACTTATTATGAAGATTGCTTTGCGTGGTTATCAAAGGCCACAATTACCTTCATTGGTCAAAAATACACTATGATGTAAAAAAATAAAATTAAACAAATTTTAAATTATGAATTCAATTGCAGAATATAATTATCTCCCTTGGAGTAAAGTTCCATTGAAATGAGGTGGTATCGGCATCGAAAAGCAGCGCACTTATTTCTACTTGGATTCGTCTTCCTTCTTTGGATGGGATTCAGATCCTTAATTCTTGACAGAGATTTGGAACGTGATTTCAAATTTGTAAGGAACTTCATAACAAAAAATGTTTCAGCAATAAGTAACTCTTTACAGCAAATCCTACCAACTCCCTTGTCAGGAACAATTATGCTCACTTCAAAAATCTGGAAGCATTTGAAGAAGCCTCATACAAACAGTCCTTTTCCAGAACCAGTAGACAAACATTACTCTCAAGCCGGTCAAGATCATGCTGTGTATAACATATTTCCAAAGAAAAACGGGGTTTTCATCGAAATGGGGGCTTACAATGGTAAAATCCATTCCAACACTTTGTGGTTGGAGAGAAAACATAATTGGACAGGATTGCTGATAGAAGGAAACCCAGTATCATGTCCCAACATTGACCGCGTCCAACGTAACGCCTGGTGTCTCTGCGCATGCGTGTCTCGTGAAAATGAAACAACGTTTATAGAAGCAGATGAACTAGGGGGTTCTGAAAAAGACATGGTGGACAGTCATGTCATTGAATTGAAAGGGTACAAAAGGACCAAAGTACCTTGTTTTCAATTAATTGACGTATTACAATTAATCGGTGTTTTCCACATTAATTACTTTTCGTTGGATGTAGAAGGCGGAGAAATGGCGGTGCTGAACAGCATGAAAGAGCAGTTGATTTCTAAACAAA
>NW_026918635.1:0-14891 GCF_032062105.1 Saccostrea cuccullata | reverse complement strand
ACGCATGTGCGAAATAAGATGGGCTATCTGGCAATGAATTGTATGTAAAGTCGCATGCAATGGTGCACTAACAAAATAGCAAACGAGAGGCTTTGGTTTCAAATTTGAATATTGTCTAAAATACTAAGAACGTATAAGACACATTTTGATGGTCTGTGATTCTAACTCTAAAAATGTAATAGTAAACGAATATTTGTCAGAAATTCAAGGCTGTGTATAATTTAACTGTACAGTTCAACTCATAATATATTGGAATTCGAGACTTAACATTTCAGTGATAAAGGTGTTATTAATGTTCAGAGTATTTTTGACGTTGAGGTCCGTGTTTGCTTTACTCTTATTTTGTATTGTTTTATGGACTTTTGATCTTGAACACTCTTTGTTATCTCAATTTGTTTCATCTAAAAAATGGTGGTCTTTATGAAAATAGAACTCGACACAAGCGACTCATTTCATACACCACACAGAGTAACGTTGGTGGACAATGCTTTTTACAATGAGACAACAATCTTACAAACCGACCGGTAAGAGATCCGCCGATATACCAAGCCTTCCACTATACATTCCAGGCCTTGCACAGGGAAAGTGAGGACAGCCTTCAGCAATCCTATTAACGGAGAGTGTACTATACAGATGAAAAATAGTAGCAATTTTATTTATAGAGTATTTACATTCAGTGTCATCTTTATGTTATTCATTAGAAATCCACGACGTTCAAATCTATAATCTATATAACCTTGCCACCGCGATTAAGATACACAGTAGGAACTGAATGCATTTTCAATGCTCTACGAACACCAGAATGCACAATGTTTTAACCCAATTCTAAAAAGAACTATAAAGTTAACGCGCGGTATTCAATTTATCGGCACGGCCAGGACCTGGTGTGTTAAAGGACTGACGACGTCCAAAAATATGAATTCAGTGCTTAAATATACATTCTCAAAAATAAACCTTTTAACGATAAATAATTATAAAAATAAATTAATAATTAAGTATGCTGTACATTAATTCTATCCAAAGTTTCATTGAGCAAATGCCAACTTTGTAGTTGAAGAGGGTGGGGGGTCTGCAAGTGGAGTGATCTGCCCTTGGATCTAAATTGATTTCAAGCTACATTGTGAAACCTATTATAAAACCTGTTATCAAATCAAGCATTGTGAACATTTTAAAAGATGGATAGGATATAATTAAAAACACATTTTGTTGGAGTGTATTTTCTCCTCTGAAGTAAACAGTAGTAATGTGTGTTCATTATTTATTTTTTTTTAAAAGGGGAGGGGGATGACACTATCATATAAAACATGATATATTGAGCATGAAATAAGTAAATTTAATAGTTGGGCTTTGTAGAAAGAAATATCCAAGATTATTCACTACTTTCTTATTTATCGTGTGCATCTGAACAAAAACATATAATAGATCATGCATCTGGAGATGATGGCTTAAACTGCGTTGTTTATCATTATTGGGCTCGTCCATTTATGGAATAAACCAACCGCGGGGTCGGTAAACAAATTAGAAACATCTTTTCTTTAGTGTTACATGTACATATACTATGTATACGATATGTTGTTTTAAAGAATGGTATAAAACTTGTAGGTAGAATTTCTGAAGCATTAGAAGGAAGTTAAAAGGACAAACTTTATTTAATTCCATGGAAGTTAGCGCACCCATTCATACAATAGAACAATCCAAGGAAAAGGCGCGAAGATACGCCAGTAGCTTACTAGTGACATTTGGCGCGAAAGGAGCGATTCACCCATTTCGTAGAATATAAATGGACTGATCCAGCAGTATAGAAATGCAGAAAAAAGGATACACGGACATGTTGAAATGGCAAATCATATGGAATAATCTGTTTCATGCAAAAAGATTAAAGGAAGTAAACACTGCAGTATTTCGCATCAGTAATATCTTTCTTTTTTTTCTGAAAACTGTTTCTTTTAAAATGCAAGTAAAGAATTCCATTGTAAATCAGCTTGCACAAAATCTAGCTCTTTAGATATGGTCGCACACTTTCGGATCTTGGAAATATCAATCCTTATACTGCCTGACGCCGTGACGTCAGGCAATAAGAATTATATTAGACATGCCCTTGCGCCGACTTTATTTTGTTAATGTGTTTATTACCTTGAATAGGGAATATCAATGACGTCATAATAAAACGTCATAATGTGCAATTGCTTTATCATGCCCTGTGTACTTATTAGGTATAAATAAGCTTGAAACTTCTCTGTGTAAAAATTACAAAAATGATTTTCATTAGCTCATTTGCACAGAAAAGCCTTTATCTAGCCTTAACTAACTCGTATGCAATACTTTTAGACCCCGACTGTTCAGATAACAATTAAATAATTCATAAAAATTGTCGGATATTCCTAAAGTCTGCAGTTTAAAAAGAAAACCCTTATGTCAGACTGTATCGAAAGCCTTTGATAGATCGCAAAAAAAAAAAACATGACTTTTCCACATTGATACTTTTAACTATACTATGATATGTTTCCAACAATCGGAAAACAGTTGAGTGGCCAGGTAAAAAAACCCGCCTTATACTTGTAGATCAAATTATTTGCATGGAAATGATTATACACGTGTTTAAATATTACATCAGAGGTTGTTATCATTACTGCGTTGAAAGACTATATTATTTAAATAGATAAAACCACTGTTAAAATTAAACGATAAAAAAAAAAGGAAGCAGACATTAAAGCAGATTTCTTCCATGTGCTCCGAAATTCGGATGTGTGTTACTTTAGATATTATATAAGAAAGCTAAATGTTGTTACTCTGTGAACAATGACACCTTTATACATCAATTTTGTGCTATCTATTCTTATGATAATTTGATACTTTTCCACATAAACGTGTTCTTTATTCTCACAACGGTGGTGGTTCCGAGAATCCAATAATCTTATACTTGTCTTTGTTGTTCTTCATAACCAGATACGTTTTTATATCGTATAAGTGATATTCTTAGTGAAACGCAAAATCACCCCCTCCCACCCCCCAAAAAAGATATTTATTTCAGCAAGAGGTACTTTTAGAGATTTTATGATAATTAGAAAAGATGACTTTTACAACCGATAGGGTATAAATTGTTAGCAGTATTTAATTTTAGCGATCTCAAAACATTTGCTTATAATGCCAAAATTGAATCCTTGCTAAAACTCTGCTGATGTGGTTTTCAAATTTCATATTCAATTTCAATTTGACATCTTGTGTTTTCTTGTTACACACCTTATATGGTGCTATCAACTGGATAAGTTGTAGTTGTTTTGAGTAATACCCCCTCCCCCCAAAAAGATAGACAGTAATGCTAAGCTTTTAAAAATTACATGTTTCTATTATAGTTATTTGTGTAGAACGTTCTCTTAATGTACTTTTCGATGAGAGAATGATAAATTTTCATTTTTAACAAAAAAACGAAGGAAATACTGAAAACGTAGGAATTTTTTTACATGGGTGTCAAAGGCTGCTGAAAATCCATTATGTGTGGCCTGCAGAGTAGTGAGATAAATAATGAATGAAGCTTATTTCAACTTTTGTCATACAATTTAACATAACATTGGGCGGTTTACGCTTTATAAACCGCGATTTCTTATAATATAAATTCAATCTTGACCATGAGATGAATTTTCCTCTGGAAAAAGGCTTCAAACTGATCATATTTTAAAAGTAACGTCAAGCAGAGTAATATGTTTTTGTCGTTACTCAATTGTGACGTGGGCCACTAATGGTTTAAGAAATGGATGAAATCTTTTAACCAATCAAATATAATATACAATAATGATATGTTTCAACTTAAATTGAATTATTTGTGAATAACTTTATCCAGCGTTTGTCTTTCTATGCGTCTATCGGTGATACACCTTACATATTGAGAACTGTATGAGAAATGGATTAAATATATTGCACACACGAGGGCTGTACGAGGGGGTAATACTGGAATATGGCGTTACAAAAATCCATCAGGAGTTATGTAGCCTGGTGCTTAGCGTGATAGTAAATAAAAATAATGATATTTGGATTTTCATTTTTGTTGTTAAAGTTAGAACCCCAAGAACACCACAATATTTTTTTAAAAATATAATTTATATTCTTTCCCAAAACGTTTACTAAAAAAATTACCCTTCCCTCAACACTGTACACATAATTACTTTTACTAATATCAAAAATCACAGATTTAATAATTGTGAATTTAATAAAAAATGTCTTCGTACAAAATATTTGTCCATTATTTTGACACTTAATTGTCTACATAAAGTTCCGTATTTCCAATCATAAGAAGAAGCACACGGCAAGTGTGACCAGCCAACAGGGTATACTCACTTCTCCATGACACGTGATCCAACTTCAGATGATTTAAAATTCCGTTTGTTCTGATCCAAATTTGTATTGCTCTAAATGACTTAAATTGATCTTTAAAGCAGGTTGATATCTTTATAGTTCGTATTTCTAAATCTGTGATGCATTGTGAAAGCATATTTAATTTTTTTTTCATTTTCTTCTCAAAATTCTGAAGAAATTGGTGGATAATACCCAAGGAATTAAGTATGTATAATTCTTTTGAGTAATTTATTTTTTGGTTTGAAGAATAATATATTTGTTTTAATGTTAACGTTTAGTACAATAATTATCGTTCATACCATCGACGACAAACTGTGCGTTCTTTAGAACAGTAGAGACATTTTTTTCCTTCAAAAATCTGCGAATGCACAATTATTTCCCCTCTATATACTCGTACCTTTACATTTCAATGATTGCAGTTACTATCATTGTCTGCACAGATTCTGACAACCTGTAGCGTGAGAATCTGTATTAGTCTAATTTTATGTTTAGAAGTACATATAGGAACCATGGTAGAAAGTATATTATTATCTTATTGTAGACATTTCCAAAAATAAAACAGTAAGAAACATTAAAACTTGGAAAACTTTATTATATTATGCTTTAAAAAGAATAAGAACAATGCTAAACTGTATAATGGTAAGTCTCTCTAAAAAATATGTACAGTTGTGCCAAAGTCTAAAACTGACAAATGTGTAATTTTAACCATTACAGAAACATGAACATTCAGGAATGCATTTTAAGATGTAATGATAGCAAAATAAACATGTGATGCAGATGAAACTGGAATGGAGGCTAAGAGGACTTATAATGAGATGCGTTAAAAAGTAGTTAAATATTGCATGTGATTCATATGAATTTTTCATCCAATTAAATGCCATTAGAGCTAATGACTTTCATAACGTCATCTTATTTTCTAGGATGCTGGCTAATTAGTAACATTGTATTAGTGGCAATATAAGAAGTGTGAACAGTAAGATTATTTTACAGCATATACATGTATAAGCTCTGAGTAATATAAATCACAGTTTCATATATTTTACTGCATTTCATTAAAGCATTTTTTTTTAGATTTTTAACTTTTCGTTTCCGACATTTTTTAGTTTCATTTTCGACACATTCAAGTTTTCATCTTTGACATTTTTCAGGTTTTCAGGATTGAAGAAATCTCTTATGAAAAATTTGATTTAATAAGAATAATTTCTGGTACGTCAATGTCTTTGACATAATTTCGGATCAGTTATTGACAGCTAATTTAGGGAACATAAATGGTGATAAAAAGGTTAAATGTGCATTGAACTATTTAACGTAGGCTTAATGCTACATGTACAGATGCAATTACAATGTATACGAAATGCTTTTTTTTTGTTTTTATTAATGATTGTTTTTTTCAAAAATGAAATTTGAAATAAATTCCTTTCAATTTCATCTACTCGGTAAACATATAAAATTGCCGGTGAGATACTTTGCAAAAATTCCGGATATAAAAAAATATTAATGTCGGAAATAAAAACATTTATTGTCGGAAATGAAAAATGTATCCCTTTTGCATTATATTTTATGAAATATCATGTAACTCATATGCTAATAGAGATGTTATAAGAGGTAGGCCATTCAAATCCTAAACGCGTACAAAATTCTTACATTTATGAAGGCTTTCCAAATTAAAAAAAACGTTGATGTTAAGACTGAATTTCTTTAAAAAGCCAACATTTAACTGCTTAATGTATATAAGCGCTTTTTTAAGTTCTCATTAACGAGCAAATCTTATGCTATGACATTGATGAGTTTGCATATCTACTGTTTTACAAAAAGGACAAAATTAAAAAAGAGAAAATTTATTGGGACAACTGTACCTCATACTTGAAAGGGCAATACTTGTTCATTGCAGCTATATGCCCAAACCAATACTAGGTTTTCTTATTCAAAAAAGCATAAGCACATTTAAGTAGAATCTGAGGGAAACCAACCCCTCTTGCAATATTCTTATTTCTAAATGGCACATGTTACCCGCGGATTTATTCAGCAGAGCAGTTATATATTCGAAATGCTATCTATGTGGCAATCTTAGGAAAATCCTATCAAAATAGCTACATGTCTTTATTGGGTTTAATTTGATTACGTTTGCTGCTTGAGCATAAAAATGAAGCAAAGAAAAGTATATAAGGATTACAGGAGTAATTCAGTGTAACAAGGATAAAAAAAATGTCATGTAAATAGACAAAATAATACACTGACATCGTTACAAGATATATAGAAAACTGGAATAAAATGTATGCAACTTGATAGCAGATAAAAACAAATAATATAATAAAAATTATAACATTCATTCTTCTGCTGATGCTGGAAGGAATAGAAGATTTTTTCAAGGTTTTCATCTTCAAAATATGTAAAGTCAGGATTGCACAAACAGATAACCCAGAATATGTTATTTTTATGAAAAACATAGTCCGTACGCGTGCATAAATATAGTCCTCTATTGATGGTAGTGATATCAATGCTGAAAATAGTGAACTAAATACCCAAACCACAATAGAACATCCCAAGATAACTGTCGGAGTCAGTCGTATTTTACTCTGTAACGGATATGCTATTAATAAATACCTAATTACAGAAAGGAGTACAATGTGTGTAACTGAACTATGAAAAATCGTCTCACGTAAAATCGTCATTGTTATTAAGACAGGAAAACTTTGGGATGAAATATACATACTAAAGTTGGAAAATCTATAAAGAAACATGCAGACAATAAAGAGAAGATCTGAAAATGCGAGACATCCGATGACAACGAATGTTGGAGTATGGAACTTTTCATCGCACAAAATTTTGAAGATGGCGACAACATTTCCCACGAGTCCCAGGCATCCAATAATCAATCCCAGTATCACAAATGATTGATGAAGCGTCTCTGAAGTGAGTTTACTACTATAGGAATCAAACATATAGAATTTAAATGACACAGCGCCATGTGTATAGTCGTACTCAGCAGACAAGTTATGTGTTTCGTTCCACATTTGCTGAATTATTTCTTTTTCTGGCACGGAACTCCAGAATGAACTGATATTATTCTGTGTCATTTCCTCGTAAAATTTCCATGAATGCAATTCGGCAGCATTAGATGTGTTTCCCAAAATTCTTCTTTTATGAGATGCCATTTGAAGTATACTGTTAAACAAATTGTTTGTTTCAATTAAAACGATTATTATCTTTTCATATATTGAATGAAACAGATTTTCTCTGAAATAGTTAGTTATAAAGACAACACATTAAAACTTTTGTAACCCTACCTCAACTTAAATAAAATTAGCACAATTTTATAAATAAACATTAATTCAACATACCTTCTTATTTAATGGGTAACAAGTAAAACAAATTGTGAAGTACCTAATTCTTACTTCCTGCGTATTTTGAGTGAATGTCAAAACCATTGTATAAGACCTATTTATGTGTAGTGAACTACCGCTTACGTCAGAGGACTTCCTATTCAGAGGGGCAAAATGATTCATTGTTTTCCTACTTTTGTTGCAGCTAAAATAATGCTGAAAAAGGAGACTAGGCTACTATCAAAAAGCAAAAGACCATTAAAGCTTGGTTTTGATTCACTGCCCATTATAAAATTGAATAAAAGAAAAGGTTGCAGATTAAATACCGACATCCGACAAAATTCAAATTAAAATTTGGATCCAACAAAATAGAATTAATTCTAAAAAAAAACCTACATACTATAAACAAATCTTTGAGCAGGTTATAATATGCAAATCCTTTGAAATGTCATTTTTGGAATTGGACACTGAGGAGCAGTAAGAATATCCCGTTGACCTGTTACACCCCCCATGACCTCCTTGGTAAGATCATCTGTAGTCAATTCTAAATGTGAAAACAATTTTGTCCCTAGAAATTAAATTCTAAGTATACGATGATTTCCAGACATTGAATGAAAAACATATTTTTATTAAAACAGTCATTATAATAAGCCTTTCAACGAAAAAACGATATTGTTACAAGGCAAGTCTGCATGAATCATAATGAAATGTTAATGTTGTATTCTATATAAGTATTTTATCGCGTCCAATTTAACAAAACCGGAATAAAAGTTGGTCGGTACGTGAGCAAATCTTCTGAGAAGCAATTCGGCCTTCAATGGATTTGATCACGTGACCGATCCACTTCATTTCCCATTGAAATTTATAAACTTGTTTTTTATTTCATAATTATAATAAAAAGTTGCATTTTTTCAGTTTATTTGTCCACACTGCTAAAATCAATACATTTCTAATAGGGATGTCAATTTTATTCGGGCAGCTTAGTCAAATAGTCGGAAGATTTAGTCGAACGATAGTCGAATATTCGTTGAAATTCAAATAAATTTTTCATGTCATTTTTAATAATTGTCTTTTATAGACTCGTTGCATAATATTTAATCTATATATGCAATCAACATCAACGAAATCTCTGAATCTTAAATACTTACGTTGTTCAATAAATACACCTACATGTATCGAATGTATTTGATTTCAAATAGCTGTATAATATTTACTAAATATTTTATCTAAATGCAAGATATCAGAAACTCACATTTGTCCTTTCTCTCCACGTGCCCGTGATCTATGACTGGTAAACAATTTGATTAAAGCGTGCCTCTTTAAAAACAGGTAGAGTTTGCTATAAAGGATCATTCTCTATAAGGCCGTTTTCCGGCCTACAATGACTTCAAATTTTCAGATAGTATTTTTCTCTTAAAAATTGCATGAATCACTAGGCTTATGTTCCAATTTAATGATAAATATTGGTTGGTTAATGATACAATAGTATTTTTAATGATATAGGGTCACAAAGTAAGGTGCTATCGGTCCGTATTAGCATTAGAGTAATGGGAAAACTCAAGAGGGTGGCTGTGTTAGATAACTCCTACTCATGCCATAACCACCTTTAACCAACACCAAAATTTGCATGTAGATTTCGTATCAACATAAAAAGTGACTACCAAAATATGAATTTGGTTAAAAGTGGTAATGACATCTAAATAAAAACTTTTCACTTCATGTTTACGATATTTGCAGGAAAAGCTAACTACACAAAATGAAGGATATCAGCTTATGTAGATTATTTCTTTTTATAAACTTTTGGTTAGAATACAATTTTCTGTTGATTTACTAAGATTTATATCACCCATGCATATTTACTTTAAAAAATGTGAACTTTTTACTTAAAAATCTAAAAATCAAAGGACTGAGAAGACTGGGTGTCATGAAATTACAAGTGGAGACGTTTCTTTGAAATGTCTGATAAAAATTAAGAAATAAGAACTTTTTATAGGTTATAAGGTGTGAATTCATATGAGTTATCTTTTATATTTATAATGATAGTGTTGTATAGCTATATATGCTACTTCTTTGAATCTCGTTATTCACTGCATATATTCTTTGTATTTCCTTATGAGTACTGTATATGTTCTAGAAATGATAAAAGCAGACTTGGTTGAAGCGGTAACATGCATTCATTATTTGTGTTATAGACTTTTTTCTATGGGTAAAAACATAATTTTATTATGGACACTTCCGTACGAGTATCATATGATCCATATTTTGTTAACTGGATCTTAATTGAGAGAACTCAATCTATTCATCACACTTCTTTGATAGCATCGATATAAGTTATGATAACAGTAGTCCTGTCTTAGAAAATAAACTGGTAAAGAGGAGAGAGATTCCTAAATGTAATATGTGATTGATAATTGAATGTTGCTTTCCTCCACTTAAGGATTTTTCAACCAAATAAAGAGATCACCCACTTAAGGTCACGTGTTTATGCATAGTTGCATTACTAACCAATGCCCAACGCAGGACGGGACCTTCTTTTCAATAAAAGATAATATCCGAAAGACCCATGACATTTACTTTAAATGCTAAAGACTTAGGTAGGGAACTGCCACTATCCGTGTTAAACAAGTTTTTGACGCTGCACTGGGAAAGAGACTGAATTTAACCTACAGGTTTCAAGCGTGGAAAAGGAGCATCAAACCCTTAGGGTCCATTTTGTACCTGGGATATTGTAGAACTCTTAATCCCGTATGCTAGTGTATACGAAAACTTCAGAATCTGATATGCATATTTCTAGGAACTGTTAAAATTCTACTCCATTTTATGTTGTGCCGTTGTTGTGCCGTTAGACACAAAGCTTTTTGACGACGCTATTTCTTAAGAAATAAGGTATCATTTTTTGAGTGTTATTGGGATGTAAAACGGCTTGGTCACGTGATCAAATCCCATAAAGCTCGAAGGGCTTTATGGAAGATTTGATCGTGTGCCAACCCGTTTTACATCCCAATAACACTCACAAAATGATACCTTATTACTTATATTTACATTTGTGACTTATTCATACTTTAAACTTGCCTAATTGTGACTTTTAACGTGTGAAATGCATTATTTATCAAACCCAACGGCATGTAGGTAATCCACTGATCGCGCGTCGACCCTTTATGACGTCACAGAGAACTTACGTCGAACGTTTATCCATACGAACATCTATGACCTCTTGACCCCGTACCTGTATTTATACAGTTATAAAAACGCTTGCTTTCAGTAGTGTTATATAAAGGAAAACATTTGCAAATGTAAATATATTTTACTTAGATATTAATATTTTAATGCAACTGCTCTAAGTTATATGTATTGAGTATTAAGTATTTACATGTTTATGGATAGTCAACATGTACTTGCATTGAAATTCTTATGCTATTAATTCTTTATTTTTTTTTGCAATTGTTGAATTTCTTTTCTTAATTACTTCTTCAGTTTTATTTAATCACAAACAAAATCCATTCAGTGCTTTCAACATTTGATACATAACTTTAAGAGTTCAATAGAAACTTAGAAACCTCATTTCTTACATGATTATTTTATGCGTAAAATAAGTACCACATCTGTAGAAATGATATACAATTACAATAGAATTATATATGATATAATACTTTTCAATAAATTGCTAATGAATCTTTTTTCAGCACCATACTGTGTGAATTTCGTGAAGATTTACGTTCAAAATATGCAAAATGTGGATGCATCGGAATTCTTGTCATAAAAAATATCTTGAACCTTAAATTAAAAAAATCTTCGAATTTATTACTTGGGTCTTATGTATTTCCGACATAAATGACCACTTTTTGATCAGTTGCATTCAGAAGCATGCATAGAAAATTTATTTAAATAGACCTACCCTCAATTTTTCTTTAACTGACGGCCATTTTTTATCTCTAAATCACGTGACTTAGATGATCGATGTTGAAAAACAAACATCAAAATCATGAACTAGAATGATTATAGTTAAATAAAATCACATTTTAAAGTGATTTTATCGTAGGCCGGAAAATGGCCTTATAGAGAATGAACCTTTAATTAAGAGATTTTGTGCAAACAATCAGTGCGATATTAAAATGACTGTATGATATTAAATATCAGTAAGAAACAACATTAAATAATACTAACTGTCCACTAATTAACGTGTCTTTGCAATTTTGTAACAGCTGTTCAATTACATGTATTCTTTATGAATAGTTGCATTACGTCAAATCTTACGGAATTGCAGGTTGAAATTTTTAATCATGTATAATTTAAATCTACAGTTTTACTTACGAGAACATTGATCTGTAAATAAATGAAGTGGGCTGATCCACGTTTATTACTTTAAATTTGAAATAAATGATAGATAACATATTTTTAACGAAAAACCGACTAAAGAAATTTTAGTCGATAGTCGGTATGTTCGAACGATAGTCGAGTACTCGAATATTCGGTGACATCCCTAATTTCTAACACTTTGAAGATCAGCACTCTTGTGTTTACATAGAAATTATTAAACTCGAGAAGCGCACATAAAACACTTTCTATCTATTATGAGGTAAAAATAAATTTACAAAACAATGAAAGTTACTCACCTCCTGTTTTATCCACCGAAAGCTTTTCTCACTGGACGTATTTTTTCCAAAATGTTTCCAAAACTATCCCTTTACATCAATAAGTATATGTAAAAAAGTTGGCAGTAGCTTTGAGTAAATTAAATGTATAATGGGTTATAAACCGGGTTTATTGAATTAAACACATGCAATGTGCATTGTCCCTGAAGAACGAAATGGCTTGTAATTGCCTGAAATTTTCAAAATAAGCTGAGAAATGTTGCAAAATTGATCCAGTAAATCATTTTCCATATAATTATATCATTGTTTTTATAAACTACATGATTCTATTATGTACAGAAATGAGAATTAAGTTGAACGTTTCTGATATTTTCACACATTCTGTTTGCTGAAGCCCTTTACTAAGATGAACGAAAAATTTTGCAAACCAGACTTGAAAGTGTGCCGATGATATTTTGAATACTACTGAGCAGAGCAAAAATGCAGTTTCAAATTAAATTTTATACGACTTTTACTTAAATGACCTCTAGGAATACTGACAATTTTTGTTCTTTTAGATGTCTTAAAATAGGGCTTTACATTTTAATTGAGATTTTGGCAAGTTTTGGAAAGACATTAAATATTGATTTTTTTCATGTTCACGTGTGCTTTAAGTTCATTTTGCTTTAGGAATAATATTTTTTTTCACGTCTAGTATGTAAATTGCCATTCATGTCATCGACGACTTACTCTGCGTTCTTTAGAACTGATAAATTAAGTATGGATTTTTTTTCTTCCAAATATCTGCGAATGCTCAATTATTTTGCCCTCTATATACTCGTATGATTGCAGTTACTAATAGTGTCTGCAAAAAATTCTGACAAACTGTAGCGTGAAAATCTCTATTAGTCTAATGTCTTAATTTATGTTTAGAAGAAGATATAAGAACCATAGTAAAAATTATATAATTATTTTATGAAAAAAAATTCCAAAAATAACACAGTAAGAAACATTAAAACTTGAAAAACTTTATTATGAAATGCTTTAAAAAGAAATGGGAACAATGCAAACTATATAATGGTAAATCTCTCTAAACAAAATAAGTACACTTGTGCCAAACATATAATTGACAAATATAATTTTAACCATTAAAACAAGAAAAACATTTAGGAATGCATTTTATCCGTTTTTACATAAGCAGAATATCATAGCCATATAAACATGTGATGTGAAGTGTATAGTTCTTTTCTGAATACTTATATTTCAAATTTTAATAGGGCCCTACAAAAAACATTGAAACAATACAGGAATACACATCTGTCACAGAAATAAACTTTTCAGAATAATAACACTGTAACTGTTTATCATACTTGACGAATGAAACTCAACTGGAGGCTTAGAGGACTAATAAGGATACGTGTAAAACGTGGTTAAAGATAGCATGTGTTTCATGAGAAATTTCATCCATTAAATGCCAATAGAGAAAATGACGTTCATATCATCATCTTATTTTCTACTGAGCTGGCTTATTAAAAGTTAACGTTGCATTGTATCAGTGGCAATATATGAAGATTAATGACTGATTAATAAGATTTTTTACAGCATATGACTGTAAGCTCTGTGTTTTGTTAATCACGGTTTAATGTATTTTACTGGATTTCAATTCGAGTTTTTTTTTTTAATTTTCAACTTTTCATTTCCGACATATTTTTGTTTTCATTTCCGACATTTCTAAGTTTTCATCACCGACATTTCGCAGGTTATGCTTTTCGGAAATGAAAGCAGGATTGAAGAAATCACTTACAAAACTTTGTTTTAATAAGAATAAATTCTACTACATCAAATGTCTTTGAAAAAATCTGTTCAGCCCTTAACATTTAATTTAGTGAACATAAATGTTGACGAAAAAGTTAAAGGCTTATTGAACTCTTTAACTAGACTTGGTGCTAAATGTACGGATAAAAAAATTATGAAACTAAAAAAGAAAAATCTTAGGACACCTGTACATTGTAGGTGAAATGTTATATGCCCAAATCAATGCTAGGTGTTCTTAATCAGATAAGCTTAAGCATATTTAAGTAGCATGTGGAGGAAACTAACCCGTCTTGTAATGCTTTTTTTTTCATTTCTAAATGGGAACCCTAAGGTTTATTCAGTAGATCAGCTATATTTTTTAAATTCAATCTACAGCAATCATAGGAAAACCCTGTCCATGTAGCCACACGTTTTTACATGTGTTTAATTTGATTACATTTGCTGCGTGGGCAGAAAACTGAAGCAAAAAAAGAACATAAGGATTACAACAGAAATTAAGATTTTTAAAGATAAAAAAGATATCAACTGTATAAACATAAGCAAAGCTTTGTACAAATGAAATTGTTAAAAAATATATAAAGACAAAGCAAAATATGTATGAAATTTGATAGCAGATAAAAACTAATAATATAATAAAAACTATAAAATTCATTCTTCTGCTGATGCTGGACGGAATTGAAGATTTTTTAAGGGCTTTAATCTTCAAAATATGGAAAGTCAAGATTGCACAAATAGACACTCCGGAAAACGTAATCCTAATGAAATGCATAGCAGTAGTCAATTCATGGTTCGGATATTTAGACGGATTCATAAATGGTATGGATATTAATAC